>NW_023270515.1:603767-664610 GCF_011800145.1 Mirounga leonina
GCCTTCATTCCTGACCCCTGCTCTAGGGTAAAGCATCTGCTCAGGACATTTGTCCATTGCTAAATGGGTTTGTTTGAATTCTCTTATTGATCTGTACAAGTTATCTATCAGTTCTGGATCCCAGTCTTGTACTACTAATCACTTATTATGTTCTAGAAATTAGAAGAAATCACGGTACTATATCAGACCATTTCAATAGCTTTGTCCTCGATGTTTCCACCATGAGGGCCCTCAGGGAGGAGATGACAGTTGTCGCAGGGAGGCTCCCTCCTGACACGGGGACCCAGGAGACCTGTCCACTGCCGTATCATCCAAGTGGCAGATGGTGCCACACAGCAACCCAGAGCCCTGTGTCCCTCTGTCCCCTACCGCAGATCGCCATGCATGATGGGCTACAGGATAAACGGCCCTGACTTGTTAAAAGGCACACATTTCCCAAAAGGAACAGAAACAGTATGGATAATGAATGTATATGCCACAGGGCTTTTTTCATCTGAAGGAAATTTTCCAGTCCTTCAGATCGAATATGGTCAAAGTAGGGGAGCTGGTAGGGACCCCCTTGCCATTGTTAGCCAAAAGCTTGACGGGCTGGGCATCAGCTGACAGAGGGCTGGAGGGAAAATGGGCCTCCATTCGAAGATCGGCCTGGAAGGGCTGCTACTGGAAATCTGGTCAGGTTCTGCCCACCAGGACGAGACCTTGAGGTCTTTGGGGGGAAGGGGGTGGTCAGAGGACTTGTCACTCAGGCCCCAACAAGCCAGCTGCACAGCTGGGATGAGAACCCAGATTTCCCAAGTCCAAAGTCTTCCTCACATCTTCCCTTTATCTCAGTAACTCTGGCTTTGCCAGGTGAATCATAATGTGAGCTGCATAGAAACTGCCATGTATTTTGTCTTTTTCTCCACCATACCCGCATCAGTAAAATCATCCAATGACTGAGGAACCCCATTTGTAGAACAAATGGATCATAAGGAAATGAGTAGGAGGTGGTCTGATTGTGTCCTGCAGAGACGGTTTGGTGCTCGTCCCAGCCAACCCTCCCTCTCAAGTGTCCCCTCAAGACGGACAGGGTGGCTCAATGCCCAGCATCAGTCAGGACCTGAGGCCAAGAGGAGACTCGCGGTATCAGACCTCTTTCCTTTGTACGTTACTAACGTCATGGAGGTACCACAGTTTGTGTCCTTCACAGGTGCTCTAACCACAAAGAGATACACCAAAATACAGGAACTTGTCTCATCCAACCTGGCCTTAGATGGCCAACTACTCTTACTTTCAGTTTTACCTGATTCCAAATATACAGCTCCTTAGGAACGTAGGCAAGCTGTTCCCAGTCCCTAAATGTGGAATTTATCGGTCATGTATTGTTTATTCTTGTGCAATTTGGGACATCATTTCTGGAAAAAACTTTCAGGACTGAATAAATCTGTGTCATTTTCCTAGCAGTAATTCTTCTTTGGGCATGCCCTCCTTTCATACCAAAGTGGGGTTATGGGAAGTTTGGGTCAACAAAGCTCTTATGAGTAATCAGTGTCCAGTTAGGCCAAGGTTTCATGTCTGTGGGAGTCAAGGCATCTTCCTCCAACCTCTGGGAAGAATGAAGTAGGTCAGGCCTCTGTTTAAAATCAAGGCCAATGCTGACTGCCCACCCATTTTACTAGTTGCTGTTAGGGGCTGGACATCTACAGAAAGCGACTCAGTACTTTTGTTGGCCCTCACTGCCAGTGGAAGGTCAAGACTGGCCCCCAGTGACCTAAGTCCTTCCTCTCTATGTCTGTCTTGTAGGAGGTTCCAGCATCACCGAGAAGCTTCATCCTGGCCCAGAGGGAAGGACACGACACTGCTCTCTGGGTGAAAGATCATGACGTCCTTCCCATCACCAGCCTGTTTCAAATGATGAATCTGGAGTGAGAGCCTCTCTACTGACAAGAGTTTGTGCCTCATTTACCTTTCCCAGCTTTGTATTATGAAAATGTTCAAATATACAAAAAAGATAAAAGAAGAACACAATGAACCTACCCTTAGATTCACCAATTGTCCAAATTGTGCTGCACCATTGGAAAGTAAGTTACACTTTAAATACTTCTGCATGATTTCCTAAGAATAAGTACCATCCTTTAATACAACCAAAGTAACATTATGACAAAGAATTTATCTATTTCTTTAAAGTTATTGAAGTAATTGAGTAAAATTGCTCATATTGTTTCCTTCTTATCCTTTTAAAGTATATAGGATCTGTAGTGATGCTTCTATTTCATTCCTGATGTGGTAAGTTGTGCCTTCTCTCTTTTCTTCTGTATAAGTCTAGTTAGAGGTTTGTCAATTTCATTGAATTTGTTTTCCAAAGAACCAACTGTGGGTTTCATACATGCTATTATTTTTTCCTGTTTTTTATTTCATTGATTTTTACTTTTATACTTGTTTCCTTCCTATTTTTGAGTTTAATTTGCCTTTTTTTCTAGAATTTTAAGATGGAATTTTAGATAATTTTTAAGCTGTACCCCACAAATTTTGGTATGTTATGTTTTTATCCTTATTTGGTTATTTAGAAGTATGTTGTTTAATTTCCAAATATTTAGCGATTTTCCCAACATTCTTCTGTTGTTGACTTCTAACTAAATTCTGTCATTAGGCAAAACATAAACTTTGTATGATTTCAATCCTTTTATATTTATTAATGCTTATTCTATGACTCAGCACATGGTCTATCTTTATGTACATTCTACATGCGCTTGAAAAGAATGGATAGTCTGCTGGTGCTGGGTAAACATGTTTACGTTAATTAGGTCAAATTGATGAATAAAATTATCCTTATCAAGTTTCTGTTTACTTATTCTATAAATTATTAAGAAAGGAGTGCTAAAATTTCCAACTAAAATTGTTAATTTGCCTAGTCTTTCAGGTCTGTCAGTTCTTGCTTTATTTACAGTAAATGTACACATTTAGGATTGTCATGTTTTTGTGTTGAATTCTTTATCTTTGTTAATAATTTTTCTGAAATCTATTTTCTTTCACGTTAATAAAGCCACTTTTCCTTTATTTTGATTACTGTTTGCATGATATATCTATTTCCATCCTTTTATTCTTACGTATCTTTGTCATTACATTTAAAGTAGATTTTTTTTGTAGATCACACGTATTTTGCCTTTCTTTTTCATCTTAAAAGTTCTGTCTTTAATTAGAACATAGACCATTACATTTGTTATAATTACCAATATGATTGAATTTAAATCTGTCACCTTGCTACTTTTTTCTATTTGTCCCATCTACTTCTTATTTTTTTCTTCTTTTCCTACTTTCTTTTGGATTAGAGGTATATATTTTACTATTTTATTTATATATTCTATTGGCAGTAAGCTATACTTTTTGTTTTATGATTTTTGAAGAGATTACTCTAAGATTTACAGTATTCAATTTTAATTTATCACAGTCCAAATAGGAATAATATTATGCCACTTGATATGTAATATACAGATCTTAGAACATTATACTTCTCTTTTCCACCTGCTATTTGTGTTATTTTGTTATTGTCACATTTTATTTCTCATATAATATTAAACCCACAATACACTTTACATTTTGCCCTAAATATTCAATTATCAGGGTACCTGAGTGGCTCAGTCAGTTGAGCATCTGACTCTTGATTTCAGCTCAGGTCGTGATCTCAGGGTTGTGGGATTGAGCCCCATGTCACATTCTACATTGGGCGTGGAGCTTGCTTGGGATTCTCTCTCTCCCTCTCCCCCTCCCCTGCTCATGATCTCTCTTTCTCTCAAATAAGTAAATAAATAACATCTTCTAAAAAATAAGTAAATATTCAATTACCTTTTGAAGGAATTTTTTTAATAAGGAAAAAATATTTACCATATATTTGCCAATTTTTTGCACTCTCTCTTTCTTTGTATATATCCAAGATTTAATTTCATGTGATCACAGGTTTCTTTTTTTTGTGATTTAAAAAACTTGGCTTCAATTTATTGTAGAGCAGATCTCTTGGAAGTGAATTCTTGCAGCTAGTGTTTGTCTGAAAAAGATTTTATTTTATTTACATTTCAAGGGATTGATTGTTTTCCCTGAATACAGAATTAAGATCCCCAGAACTTATTCTCTATCTATCTATCTATCTATTTATCTATCACCTATCACCTATCTGTTATCAGTATATCTAGGTCCTTTTAATATATCATTCCTTCGTCATCTTCTGGCCTGCATAGTTTCTGACAAGAAGTCTGCAGTCATTCTTACCTTTGTTCTTTTGTTCATATGACCACTCTCTCTCCACTTTTAAGAATTTTTCTATCCCTGTTTTTCAGCTACTTTATTACAATGTTTTGTGGTGTAGTGTGTGTATATGTTTATCCTACTTTGGATTTGTTGAGCTCGTCTGGCTATATAATTTTCATCAAATTTGGAAACATTATTTCTTCAAATAATTTTCTGGGTTTTTTTTCTTTTTTAAGGATTTCAATTACCATCATGTTAGAAGACTTGATTTTTTACATAGATAACTGAAGCTCACTTTGGGGTTTTTTTTGTTTTGTTTTAGTCTTGTCTCTCTATGTTTCATTTTTAGATAAATTTTGTTGTTAGATCTACAGGTTCATTACTTTTTCTTCCACAGTATCTAATATACTATTATTCCTTCCACCAATTTTTAAAAAATTTCAGCTATTACATTCTTCAACTCTTTAATTTCCATTTATTCTTTTAAATGTATCCCATCAATCTGCTTACTATGTTTATGCTTTCCTTTAAATATTAAAATATAGTTATAATTCTTGGTGTAATTTCCTTGTCTACTAATTCCATCATCTCTGTCATTTTTTATTTGCTTCTAAAGACTGATATCTCTCCCTGTTATTGAACATTTGGGGGGCTTTTTCTAATCTTTTCAGGATACTGTAAATGTTATATTTTATGTCTGAATCTTGTTTTTTTGTACAGAGTGGAATAACTCTGTTTTGGAAGGCAGCTAAATTACTTGAACCCCAGATCGATCCCTGTGAGGCCTGGTTTTAAGCTTTGCTAGGAGGCAAGTCTAGAAAAACCTCATGCCACCAAGAGTTCAGTCCTAACAGTGTGGTGTGACAGCTCTGGAGTCTTCAGTTAATGGGACAGGTTGTCACTGAGGCCTCTCTACTCTGACTGTCAGAATTTAAATATTCCCCTTCCTCCCCTGGGTGACTGGTACTCAGTCAGCTTACAACACTCCACTCATTTCTTTCTGATCTCTGTTAAGATTCATTATACCCAGGAGCAGCTGAGCACTCAGCAAACACTCAAGAAGACTGTATACAGATGTGTGCAACGCTTCTTCTGGGAAGGTCCCTCCTCTCTGGAGCTCTGCCCTGTGACTTCATGTGGCCCCAGGCTCCCTAAACTCTGACCTCTCTCTCTTCAACTCATGAGGCCACTGGGCTCTGTTTCAGTTGCCTCTAGTGTGTTAAGGGCTTGAAAAATGCCTGCAGGCAGAATGCTGGGCAATCATAAGACTTATCTCTTTAGTTTTTCTATTATTAGGGATTGCAGTACTGTGCTATTTATTGTCCAGCATCTGGAAACAGTTGTCTAATCTATTTTGTCCAGTTTTCAAATTGTTTATAGTGAAAGGAGAAGTCTGGGCCTGTTTTCCCTCATGGCCAGAGGTGGAAGTCCTTATTTTTTAACTTCCTTTATTTCAATCATTATTTCCCCTTGTCATTTATGTGTTTATATTTGTGTTTCTCCCTTTTTTTTTCTTAAATAGAGCTGCCTACTTTGTTGTGTTTTTTTCCCATGAACTAGATTTGAATTTATTATGTTTGCTATTTTTTAAATTTGTAGCTCATTAATTGTTGCTTTTATCTTTATTATTCCTTTCTTCTGCTTTATTTTGGTTTGCTTTTCTAAAACTTTTTAATTTAGACTTTTAATTTATTTTCTTTCTTTCTTTCTTTCTTTCTTTCTTTCTTTCTTTCTTTCTTTCTTTCTTTACTGAAGCTAGGACTATACTTCATGCAATGAGCATTTCATGAATAAATTTGTGCTAAATGGACAATGTTTTTTGTGAAATTCAAAAAAAGGAATGTCATGCATTACTTCTTAAATAATAGCTTTATTGAGATATAAAAAAAAACCCACAAAATTCACCTTTTCCAATTGGTTTCATTGGTTTTTAGTATATTCATAGATTTGTGCAACCATAAACATTATCTCATTCTAAAGCATTTCCCCACCCCAAAAGGAAACCCTGTACCATTAGCAGTCCCTTCCTTTCTCCCTTCTCTAAGTCCCTGGTGATGACTAATCTGTTTTCTGTCCTCAATGAATTTGCCTATTATGGACATTGAACTTGAATGTTATCATACAATATGTGGTATTTTGTGACTGACTTCTTTCACATATCATTATGTTTTCTTTTTTTTTTTTTTAAGATTTTATTTATTTATTTGACGGAGAGAGACACAGCGAGAGAGGGAACACAAGCAGGGGGAGTGGGAGAGAGAGAGAAGCAGGCTTCCTGCGGAGCAGGGAGCCCGATGCGGGGCTCGATCCCAGGACCCTGGGATCATGACCTGAGGCAAAGGCAGACGCTTAACGACTGAGCCACCCAGGTGTCCCTCATTATGTTTTCAAGATTCATCCATATTCAGCATGTATCAGTACTTCATTCCTTTGTATTACTGAATAATATTCCAAGGGAGGGTAGATCACCTCGTTTACCCATCCATCAGTTGATGGATATTTGGGTTTTTCCACTCTGTAGCTATTATAGATAATGCCTCTATGAACACTTGTGTATGGATTTTTGTTTTGGATATATATTTTCAATGCTCATGGAGTGGAATAGCTGGGTCATATGGTAACTTTATGTTTAAATTTTGAAGAACTGCCAAACTGTTTTCCAAAACCACTGCACTATTTTAAAAATACCACCAACTATGAATGAGGGCTCTAATTTTTCTACATCCTTGCCAAAACTTGTCATTTTCTGTCTTTTTTAACATTTCAGTCTTCCTAGTGGGTATGAAGTATCAAATTATAGTTCTGATTTGCATTTCTTGAACAACTACTGATGTTGAGCATCTTTTCATGTGCTTATTGACCATTTGTATGTTTTCTTTGCAGAAACGTCTATTTAGAAGGGAGGGGGAGTCGGAGGGGGAGACGAACCATGAGAGACGATGGACTCTGAAAAACAAACTGAGAGTTCTAGAGGGGAGGGGGTGGGAGGATGGGTTAGCCTGGTGATGGGTATTAAAGAGGGCATGTTCTGCATGGAACACTGGGTGTTATACGCAAACAATGAATCATGGAACACTACATCAAAAACTAATGATGTAATGTATGGTGATTAACATAATAATAAAAATTTTTTTTAAAAAAGAAACGTCTATTTAAATGCTTTGTCCATTTTTTCACTGGGTCATTTGTCTTTCTGTTGTTGAGTTGCTAGTGACTTATATGTACTTTGGATACAAGTCCATCATCATATATGTGATTTGCAAATATTTTCTCTAATTTTGTGTGTTGTCTTTTCACTTTGTTGATGATGTCCTTTGAAGCATAAAAGGTTTTTATTTTGATGAAGCCCAACTTATAAGTTTATTTTTTGTCACTTGTGCTTTTGGTATTGAATCTAAAAAACTATTGCCCAATTCAAGGTCACACAGATTTATTCCTGTGTTTTCTTTTCTTTTTTGTTTGTTTTGGGGCTTTTTTTGTTATTTATATTCTTTTATTTTTTTATTTTATTTTATTATGTTAGTCACCATACTGTAACTTACTCGGTATTTACCCCAAAGACACAGATGTAGTGAAAAGAAGGGCCATATGGATGGATTCCTGTCTCACATTGAGGTCTTTCATCCATTTTGAGTTTATCTTTGTGTATGGTGTAAGAGAATGGTCGAGTTTCATTCTTCTGTATATAGCTGTCCAATTTTCCCAGAACCATTTATTGAAAGACTGTCTTTTTTCCATTGTATATTTTTTCCTGCTTTGTCGAAGATTATTTGAACGTAGAGTTGGGGTCTGTATCTGGGGTCTTTATTCTGTTCCATTGGTTTATGTGTCTGTTTTTGTGCCACTACCATGTTGTCTTGGTGATCACGGCTTTGTAATACAGCTTGAAATCCGGCAACGTGATGCCCCAGGTTTGTTTTTCTTTTTCAACATTTCCTTGGCGATTTGGGGTCTTTTCTGATTTCATACAAATTTTAGGATTGTTTGTTCCAGCACTTTGAAAAATATCATTGGAATTTCGATCGGGATAGCATTGAAGGTATAGATTGCTCTGGGCAGCATAGACATTTTAACAATGTTTATTCTTCCGATTCTTCCAGCATGGAATGTTTTTCCATCTTTTTGTGTCTTCTTCAATTTCTTTCATGAGTGTTCTGTAGTTCCTAGAGTATAGATACTTTACCTCTTTGGTTAGGTTTATTCCAAGGTATCTTATTGTTTTTGGTGCTATTGTAAATGGAATCAATTCTCTAATTTCTCTTTCTACAGTTACATTGTTAGTGTATAAGAAAGCAACTGATTTCTGTGCATTGATTTTGTATCCTGCCACATTACCGAACTGCTGTATAAGTTCTAGTAATTTGGGGGTGGAGTCTTTTGGATTTTCCACATAAAGTATCATGTCATCTGTGAAGAGAGAGAGTTTGACTTCTTCTTTGCCCATTTGAATACATTTATTTCTTTTTGTTGTCTGATTGCTGTTGCTAGGACTTCTAGTACCTCCTTGAACAATAGTGGCCAGAGTGGGCATCCTTGTCATGTTCCTGATCTTAAGGGGAAGGCTCTCACCTTTTCCCTGTTGAGAATGATATTCACTGTGGGTTTTTCATAGACAAATTTTATGAAATTGAAGAATGTTCCCTCTATCCCTATACTCTGAAGAGTTTTAATCAGGAAAGGATGCTGTATTTTGTCAAATGCTTTTTCTGCATCAATTAAGAGGACCATATGATTCTTCTCTCTCCTCTTATTAATGTGTTCTATCACATTGATTGATCTGTGAATGTCGAACCACCCTTGCATCCCAGGGATAAATCCCACTTGGTTGTGGTCATGATCCTTTTAATGTACTGTTAGATTCTATTAGCTAGGACTTTGTTGAGAATTTTGGCTTCCATATTCATCAGGGATATCAGTCTGAAATTCTCCCTTTTGATGGAGCCTTTGCCTGGTTTGGGGATCAAGGTAATCCTGGCCTCATAGAATGAGTCTGGAAGCTTTCCTTCTCTTTCTATTTTTTGAAACAGCTTCAGGAGAATAGGTATTATTTCTTCTTTGAATGTTTGGTAGAATTCCCCAGGGAATCTATCAGGCCCTGGACTCCTCCCGGGCATGGGCAGTGGCTGCCCCAGTCCATGCCGCGTCCTCTCCAGCATGGGTGTGGGTGCAGGCAGTGGCTGGTGGCTCTGCAGCATTTGCCCCTTAAGGCCCTTTGTTCTGTTTGAGCACTGTTATCAGTCCCTTCCCGTCCCTCAGCCACCGCTCTCCAAGCTATCACTGGTCCCCAAGCACAGGATGCTTTTGCACTGGCGTATTACTTTCCAAAGGCTAGCTTCTGGTGGTCCCCTCCCCCTTCTGTTTATCCTCTGACATCTGTCCAAGCAATCCCAACTCAGTCCTTCGTACCTCTCAACTGATGATCCTCTGGCCCTGTAGAGATCCAGACATATAATCTTATATCTCAGGCTGATTTCATGGGTGTTCAGAGTGGCTTGGTAGATATCTAGCTAAACTCAGGGGACTGGTTGAAATGGAGTCCCCCACTCCTCCACCATCTTCTATTTATATTCTTTTAAACTTGTCCTCCGGTGTTCTCTTTTAAGAGTTTTAGTGTTAGCTCTTACATCTAGGTCTATGATTGATTTTGAGCTAATTTTTGTGAATGGTGTGAGGTAGGGCTCTACATCTATTCTTTTGCATGTGGAAACCCAGCTGCTCCAGCATTATCTGTTGAAAAGTTATGCATCATTTTTGTCAGGAAAAAATTATTTTCTAAAATGTAAATAAATGGCTCTGTAATTTCATAAAATCATAGGATATTAGCTCTAGAAATATGTTAAGAGATTACTTAGTCCAAATACCTTCAGACAGGTTAACTGATTTACTCAAGACTATCCTTGCCTGAATTCTCTTCACAGCTCATGCATCTAGGACCTGTAACAACCCAGAATGGTGCAGCTGGTCCTCTACCATGTTGTGGTTGGAATTAATTTCTCCTTTTTATCCCCACATATTTATCTTTCCACCCAGAGACTTCAAGTCTCAAAAAACTTGCAGGTATTAGGGGATGTGACATGGAGGATTTGAGGAAATATTGCTGGTAAAACATTTCATTTGAGAAAATAAACTTTTGTTGAAGAACATTTGGGAGGAGAAGCTCTAGAGCTAATGTGAGAAGCAACTGTGGGTTTCTTTCTTTCTTTCTTTCTTTGGTACAGAGTCACAGAAAATCAGGGGTGTATTAGAAGACTGACTCTTATACTGCAAAGCCACCAAAGATGAAGCCCTTCTAGACCTGGTATTATTAGACAGAGGTGTTCCATCTATCACTAAACCTGTTAGTGCTGTAGATTGTTCATTGGTTCACTCAGCTACCATTCCCACTCCATTTTAGCGGGCCTTCCAGAATAACAGATAGCAGGAAATTAAAAACACGACTTAAAAGAGCCTGAATGTTGTATGTGCCTTAGATTCTGACCCGTATATCTAGGAGGATGTCAACACAGTGAGGCAGTGGCCAACCTCAGGGAGACTTCAGTCTCTGCAAGCAACAGCAACAGGCATGTTGGTTGTCCTGGGGCAGCTCTGGCAACGTTTCTGAAGTTTGGTTCCTGGTAACTTAGGTACTGAGCAGTACTGACGGCAACCACCAGCTTTCCACTAGGAAAGCTCCATGCACTGCTGGGCGTTTTCCTGGTGGCCATTGTTTTTTACTGTGTGGCAATCAAATCTCATGTCCTGGGTCTCACAGAGATTCTGCAAGCTTCATAAAACCCTCTGGTAAATCACTTCCTTCTTTAACTAGAATGCCTTCTGCTATCTGTCACTATGAGCCTTGACCAGTACAACCCATGGCCTTGTCAACAACGAGAGGGCAATTAATATATTTTTCTGAAGGCCATCCTCAAGTCTCAATAAACTATTTCTTCTTGGAAGAGTACTTCATTTCCAAAAGGAAAAAGTCAATATGGTACCAAGTGGAATGAAAACTTCAAAAAAGTTGAAAGAAATAACAATCCTGAGGACTCAGAGGAGGATGAAGAGGTTTCTGGAAATGACTTACCACAGAAACCAGGAATAGGGTATTTTGGAAATAGTTTGCCCTCTTTGGTAGAATACAAGAAGGTAATACCTCCATGAAACAAGATCAGAAAACCAAAATCTAGGAACAGGGAACAGCGAAGAGTATTAATAACAGAAAGGTAGTAGGAAATGTACTATCTGAGGAGCAAGTTTTTCAGTGACTCAATGGGAGTCTCTGGCCAATGAGTGAGGGTCAATAGAAATTTTAACATGTGAGGGCTCTGGGGAGGGATTAAGATGAGTGGGAAATGGCTGGGCTTATTTAGTGGATCTGATATGGTAGCCACTGGCCCAGGAAGTTGGGCGCAATGTGGCCCCATCTCCCAGGAGCACCCACTGATGGCTGCTCCTACAGAGATCCAGGAGGAGTTATGGGGAAAAGCAAGCTGCAGCTGAAATGGATGTAGCCCAGGAGGGATTTTCAGGGTGGATGGATGGCTCCAGTTCACTGCTCTCTCTCCCGGGTCACAGGCTTGCCTGGCAGTACATGGGCACCCTCTGTGTCCATCCAGCAGCTCCCTGCTGAAGACCACCTCCCTCTGCCCAGGCCACTGAAGGGGTAGGGGCGACCACCAAGTGGCCTTAGCTGTTCTTCCACAGACAATGGATGTAAGGTTGATGGAAAATAAACATCAGTTTCTTTCCTCTTCTTCTTTTTTTTTTTTAAAGTAAGATGAGCCAAAACTATTTAAGATGAGAAGATAATCAGTTTAGGGGAGAAAAGAAAGGATTCTAAGGAAACCAAAATTGCAATAACATAAACATGTTTTGGAGGAGGCAAAGAGTACAGTGTCACATATCATGGGGTAAAATACTTGATCCTTTAAAAAATAGATGAAGCCTAGGGAAATATAATGAAGAAAGCAGGGGAAATTAAACAAATATAGAAATGAGAAAGGGCTAACATAGATAAATTTCTGGCAAATATAATCAGGAAAAAAATGGGCAAATAAGAATTTAGAAATGAGAAATTTCAAGAAAAGAGAGTAAAAAGAAGGAACATATAATCAAAAAATAATGTAGGATACATATCAACCAATCGTAATGCCTAGACCTAAATCATAAATAAGTGAAGAGCACTGGAGAAATGGGAATTCTAACTGGATATTTGATGATGTTCAGAAATGATTGTTAGTGCTTTAGGTAAGTAGTGACATTTTCCTTATTATTTAGACTCCCTGTCTTTCACAGATACATGCTGAGATATTTACAGATGAACTTACAATGATGGGATGTGTTCAGAATAATGGAGGAAGGGCAGTGAGTGAGCACATGAATGAGGGGACAGACAGTATGAAGTTGCCCACCAGGTGATCAGTATCAAAGCCAGAGGATGGGAACGGTAGGACCTTGTACTTTTCTCTCAAATTCTGTTTAGGAAATTATGTTATTCTATTTCATGCAAAATATAATACAAAATTTTTTTTAAAGGGGGCAGACAATTTTCTGGGGTATTACCAAAATTGACATAAGAAGAAATTTTAAATGTCAGTAGATGACTAACCACAGAGGAAACTTAAAATACATTTGACGCATCTCAAAGATTTCTTTCAAAGTTTTAAGGAATTAGATTATATCAGTTATTCCAAAGCATAAAAAAAAAAAAGGAAAGCAACGTGATCTATTTCATGAAGCGACATTAACCCCAATTCCAGCATCTAACAGAGAGAATTTTAGAATAGAAGAAAGAAAGAAAACTATAAATTGGTCTCACTTAGGAGTAATTTTAAAATCCTAAATAAAGTAACTGCAAAATAGGAGGGGAAGAATGAAGGGAAGGAAATCGGAGGGGGAGACGAACCATGAAAGACGATGGACTCTGAAAAACAAACTGAGGGTTCTAGAGGGGAGGGGCATTGGGGGATGGGTTAGCCTGGTGATGGGTATTAAAGAGGGCACGTTCTGCATGGAGCACTGGGTGTTATGCACAAACAATGAATCATGGAACACTACATCAAAAACTAATGATGTAATGTATGGTGATTAACATAACAATAAAAAATTTTTTCAAGTAACCACAAAATAAATGGTCTCTGAAAAGAATTTTCTATCATGATCCAGGAAAATGTGCCTTAGCTTGGGATTGCAAAAGGATTCAAGATTAGGAAATCTGACTTTCTGGTGCTCTATGTCAGTAGCCCCCGCCTGAAACACATTCCTGAATTTTAAAAAATCCTTAGGGAAAATTAGAACTAAAGGTTACTCCTTTCACATGATAATTATATAAACAAGTAGCCAACATCTTACTTAATAGTGAAACACTGAATTATTCCTATTACAGTCAGAAACAGAGCAGGTGTGTCTGCTTCAACTATTGCTAGTTCATGTTGCTTAAGAAGGTATGACTCATGTAATAAGATCTGAAAGAGAAATATGGGCTCTAACTACTGGAAAGGAGGAGACAAAGATGTATATATACTAACAATATACAATTCGATAACCAGAACCCTTGAGGGAATCCACTCTGAGACACTTAGAATTTGAAAAAAAAGCTTAGTAAAAGGTCCAGATCCAAAAAAAAATTGATAAATATACAACAGTCGATAGCATTTCCATATACCAACATGACCAAACAGAAAATATACTCTCCTGGGCAGAAAAGATTTAATTCTTACTAACAACATGAAGTAAACGATAAACTTGACTGTGATACAACACGAACATAATAGGCAAACATCACACAACCACATGATGAAATGTTTTGCAGCAGTCAGAAATTTATAATGGTGTGTGAAAATCATTCTGGAAAAAAAAACAAACAAAATAAACAAAATGCAGAATCTGTAAGCATATATTCGGTATGATTCTTTTTTGGAGAATACAAATTTTTATATGTAGGCCCAAAAAATAAAAAGGAAAAAGACTGCTAATAAACCTAAGAGATTTTTTTTTTTTTTAAGATTTTATTTGACAGAAAGCGAGCATAAGCAGAGGGGAGCAGCAGAGGGAGAGGGAGAAGTAGGCTCCCTGCTGAGCAGAGAGCCTGATGTGGGGCCCATACCAGGACCCTGGGATCATGACCTGAGCAGAAGGCAGATGCTTAACCGACTGAGCCACCCAGGCTTCCCTAAGAAATTTTAATAATAATTATTTTTGTAAGATAGATTTTTAGACCATTTTTGTATTCTCTATACTTTCATGCTATGTTATCTACAACAAGCCAATATTACTTTTGAGGTCAGAAAAAAATTTAGTGCATTGAATTGTCTTGAGTTTAAAACCAGTCAACTGACTTCACTGGCTATTTGTAATTTTCAAAATTCAAGATTGTGCTTCTCTGAGTCAAACTGGGGATGAGAACTTCTCTAGAACGTGGGGTAATTAATACCCAAGAGCAAAGAATCTGGGACAAAGTTCAAATGGATGAGAATGGAAATATTTCTCTGGCTTTCCTGAGCTGGCCAGTCTGCCTAGAATCTAATTTAAGAATATGAAGATGACATCATTGCAGGTGTTCTTTCAAAGTAGAACATAAATTTATAATGTTTTGGCTGACAAAATTGGAAGGGAGACAAGATTTTAAAAGCCTTGGATATTCTCTGTCAATGCTTACCACCTTTATCTTCAAATAGAAGTATTTATATTTTTATTTCTGCCCCTTAGGCTCTGGTTCTTGGTTAAGAAATGTCTCATAAACTGCAGAAGGAAGGAAAAGCATAACATGATAGTACATAATGTTCTATTTTTTAAGACCATAAACATTTTAACTTCTAGAGGGACCACCTATCATGAAAACATCAGGTCTTCCTGTCTTATAAAAATTAACTATAAAGTTTATTATAGTTTCCAAACTCAAGTAGTATATACCAGATTGGCTTAAAACATTCAGAAATAAATATCCTGGATGTTTGTGAAAGGTCAACACACTGGAAAGAAGTGATGTCAAATTCAAAAACGGAACAGTAAGAGATGCTGTCAATCAAAAAATTAAACACCTAAACTTGACTGAATTATTTCAATAGAATCAACAAGTTATGCCACTCAACAGGCCAAGACTAATACTTGCTGATAACCCAATAAATATTTATTAAGTACCTGCTATCGACAAGAAATTACATGGCAGTGTAGAGAGAGTTGATGAGATATCTCAAGGAATTTGGGGAGAAAAGAGAAGTACAGAAACAAATAGTAGAACTCCTACAAATTAGTGTGAAAACCCAAGTAATTTTAAACATGGGCAAAATCCTTGAGCAGACACTTCCCCAGAGAAGATGTACGAAAGGTCAAAAAACTTAAGATTCACCGTACATCATGAACCTCTTATGGTGACTTGCAAATACTCAAAAGAGGGGAACTGTAAATCTAAAAACATAACTACTGTGCAAAATAGAATATTAGAAACACCAGATGAAGCGAAAGAGAATGTTTCAAATGAGGTTTAAAATGACAGAAATGCCCCGCCTCCTGAAGAATAAAACCACAGCAACTAAGGGTATTACCCATCCTACAGTCACTACTCCTCAGAGTCTGGCCCCATTCACACTGGGGGAAGGTGACGTTAGTTCTGTGACCTGAAGTGAACATGCGGAAAGATCTACTGGAACACCCAATTGCTTCTTTCAGATACACCCCTTAAGAGCCTTTCAAAAATTGTACCTCACTGTCCAGTGTATTTCAAATCAAGATCCTTTTTTGGAATATGAGTGATAAAAATAAAGAATGGCCTTAGAATACGGTTTGTACATTTCAGGCAATAGCAGATGTGAGTGAATTTCCATGTGTTTACAACATTGGTCTTCAACCCTTTCCCCTGCCTTAACATGTGTGAGGACCAGGACATGTGGACAGCGACCTTCTCACACATCGGTACACCTGCCTCCATAAGACAGTGGTGTTCTAAAGAGGGGAGCCATGCGAAGACCTTCTGGGGGTGGGGGGTTATGATTTACAGCTCCTGTTCCCACAGAGGGAATGCCATCACTGATTAAACTAATCAAACATCAAGATGCCTATTGTGGTTTTCTTTGAGGCCCAAGGCCATCCTTGATCCTTCTCCTTCTCCCCAACACCCTATGTGGTCTGCCCATTCCTTCTCTGCCCTGGCCTCCCATTACCCTCCCCTCACTCAGGTTCTTCCACACCGACCTCCTTGCTATTCCTGGAACATACCCAACGTTCCCGCCTTTGCACCTTTGCAGTTTCCCATTTGCCTGAACACTCTTCCCCAGATGTCCCAATGACTAACTCCTTCACCTCTTGTAAGCCTCTTCACAAAGGCCATTCTCTTAGTGGGGCTGACCTTGACCATCCCTATTTAAAATTGCAATCTGTCCTCCCACTGGCAAGTTCTATGGCCTGCTACCCTGCTTTATGTTTCCTTTTTTCCAATGCACTCATCACCTTCAACATACCTTGACATTGGCTTATTTTAGTATATTTATTACCTTATTGTACTTTATTTATTGTTTATTATACTATTATCTTATTATATTTATTGTTTATTGACCTATCCCCTGCTACAGTGTAGTGTCCCATGTTTGTTTTATTCATCGACATCTTCTAAGGACCTAGGACCCTACCTGTCACACAGCAGGAGTTCAAAAAATATTTATCAAATGAATAAATGTGTATTTTTCATGCTTCTCTAGCTAACATAAACTATGACTGTAATATTGCCATTGTAAGCATTTCTGTCCTCATCTCTTCCCTCCACCAACCCAACCCTCCATTCAGGGAAGATTTATAAGTGATGTGTTGAAAAACTAGATTAGTGAGCTGAGTGGTCTGGAAAGCCTCTGATGGCAAATATAACAGAGAACAACTGGGAGAGCAGCTCTTGACCCCCCATTTCCCTATCCTATGAAATCTGTGAATAGTTGTGTCTACACAAGGACAAGGTCTCCAGCCCCATCTTGTTATCTCTTTCCTCCTCTGCTTCGCTTACTTCAGTGTAGCCCTTACCCAGCCAATATAATAACGGAACAGATCAAAAAGCATTTGAGTGAGTCTTTTCTTTTTTTTTAAATTTTTTATTGTTATGTTAATCACCATACATTACATCATTAGTTCTAGATGAAGTGTTCCATGATTCATTGTTTGTGCATAACACCCAGTGCTCCATGCAGAACGTGCCCTCTTTAATACCCATCACCAGGCTAACCCATCCTCCCCCCCCCTTCCCTCTAGAACCCTCAGTTTGTTTCTCAGAGTCCGTCGTCTCTCATGGTTCGTCTCCCCCTCCGATTTCCCCCCCTTCATTCTTCCCCTCCTGCTATCTTCTTTTTTTTTTCTTAACATATATTGCATTATTTGTTTCAGAGGTACAGATCTGTGATTCAACAGTCTTGCACACTTCATAGCACTCACCATAGCACATACCCTCCCCAGTGTCTATCACCCAGCCACCCCAGCCCTCCCACCCCACCCCCCACTCCAGCAACCCTCAGTTTGTTTCCCAAGATTAAGAATTCCTCATATCAGTGAGGTCATATGATACATGTCTTTCTCTGATTGACTTATTTTGCTCAGCGTAACACCCTCCAGTTCCATCCACAGCGTTGCAAATGGCAAGATCTCATTCCTTTTGATGGCTGCATAATATTCCATTGTGTATATATACCACATCTTCTTTATCCATTCATCTGTCGATGGACATCTTGGCTCTTTCCACAGTTTGGCTATTGTGGACATTGCTGCTATAAACATCGGGGTGCACATACCCCTTCGGATCCCTCCATTTGTATCTTTGGGGTAAATACCCAGTAGTGCAATTGCTGGATCATTTGGTAGCTCTATTTTCAACTTTTTGAGGAACCTCCATACTGTTTTCCAGAGTGGCTGCACCAGCTTGCATTCCCACCAACAGTGTAGGAGGGTTCCCCTTTCTCCGCATCCCCGCCAACATCTGTCGTTTCCTGACTTGTTAATTTTAGCCATTCTGACTGGTGTGAGCTGGTATCTCATTGAGGTTTTGATTTGGATTTCCCTGATGCCAAGCGATGTTGAGCACTTTTTCATGTGTTTGTTGGCCATTTGGATGTCTTCTTTGGAAAAATGTCTGTTCATGTCTTCTGCCCATTTCTTGATTGGATTATTTGTTCTTTGGGTGTTGAGTTTCATAAGTTCTTTATAGATTTTGGATACTAGCCCTTTATCTGATATGTCATTTGCAAATACCTTCTCCCATTCTGTTGGTTGTCTTTTGGCTTTGTTGACTGTTTCTTTTGCTGTGCTTTTTATCTTGATGGAGTCCCAACAGTTCATTTTTGCCCTTGCTTCCCTTGCCTTTGGCAATGTTTCTAGGAGGAAGTTGCTGCGGCTGAGGTCGAAGAGGTTGCTGCCTGTGTTCTCCTTTAGGATTTTGATGGACTCCTGTCTCTGAGTGAGTCTTTTCTTGATGTTGGATTCCAATCAATCTGAAAAGTCAAGTAGAATAATGTCATTGGCTTTAGTTTCTCATGTGTGGTAGATAAATTGGTTCATCTCATTTAATGGTAAGGAGAAGACTCATTCAGTCACCCTTTAGAAACTGGGGTTTTATGATTCACTTAAGGAACCACCTGGTAAAAAGTGACAAAGAAGGAGGATAGAATCTAATGTACTACTAGCCCCATAGAGGATGAACAGCAGAGGTTGTTCAGGACTGAATGTGGCTCTGGGTTTTACATTGTCCTGCCCCATAAGAAATCAGGCATTCCTGGATCTTCACTGTGGTGCTTCCATTAGCATGCATCCCCTCCTGTCAGTTGGTCTTTGCTTCTGTCTAGGCATCTTCTTGCTTTTCTTTGTGGTACCAACCAACTGATTTCATCCATGTCTCCAGGAGAGAGAATGTGACCATCCTTGCTAACTGCTATGGTCCCTGCTTAGGACTTCTTTTATCTTGCAGCTTCTTATAGGTCATCACTCAGCCCACAGAGTAGCTGCCCTTGGTTTGGGCCAGACACCGAACCAAGCTTAACCTCTCCAAGGATGGGAATTGTGGTATGGGACATTGTGATGATTAAATTTTATGTGTCAACTTGACTGGGTCATGGGGTGCCCAGATATTTGGTTAAACACTATTCTGGGTGTGTCTGTGAGGGTTCTGGATAAGATTAACATTTGAATCAGTAGACTGAGTAAAGCAGATTTCTCTTCTTAATGTGGGGGCCCTTATTCAACCAGCTGAAGATCTGAATAGAACAAAAAGGCTAAATAAGAGGAAATGCCTCCTGCCCAACTGTGTGAGCTAGAACAAATATCTTTATATATAGATATACATAGATATAGATATATAGATATATATCTTATTGTTCTCTGGAAAATTCTGACTAATATAGACATGGTCACCCACGAACGAGGAACAGATTAGAGCTGCTTCCCTCAGCTTGGCTTTGGGCTGAGCAGTTGCCTTCACAGGGGGCCTCCATGGCAGGTGTGTGAGTCACAGCCTCAGCGCACAAAACATGGCTGCTTGAGCAAGCCAGGGGATCCAGTGGGCTTCTGTGTTTGACCATAGCTATGCCCAGCTCTTCTTTCAAGAGCATTCTCCTCAGGACATCTGGGGCTGCTGCAAGCTCACTACACTGCCCCAAATGCCTAGGGCCCCAGACTCTGAGTCTTCAGTGCCCCCTGGGAACATATTGTCCCTGCTCCTCCTGCCAATGGTCTAACTCCCCAGTCTTGAGTTTGGGGAGGATTTTTATAGCCTAACATGGAAATGGCAAGATCTCAAAACAATCCTGCTGGTTTCTGGTAACTCCCCAGCTCCCAGATGATGGCAACTAGAAAGACCCAAATCTCATTTCCTCAAGGTCCAGAATGGAGTTTGATTAGCATCAAGAGAATGCAGACACCAAGATGTCCATCGACAGATGAATGGATAAAGAAGATGTGGTATATATATACAATGGAATATTACTCAGCCATCAAAAGGAATGAGATCTTGCCATTTGCAATGACGTGGATGGAACTGGAGGGTATTATGTTGAGTGAAATAAGTCAAAAAGAGAAAGACATGTATCATATGATCTCACTGATATGAGGAATTCTTAATCGCAGGAAACAAACTGATTGTTGTTGGAGTGGGGGTTGGGGTGGGAGGGATGGGGTGACTGGGTGATAGACACTGGGGAGGGTATGTGCTCTGGTAAGCGCTGTGAATTGTGCAAGACTGTTGAATCTCAGATCTGTACCTCTGAAACAAATAATGCAATATATGTTAAGAAAAAAAAAAAGAAGAAGAAGAAGGTAGCGGGAGGGGAAGAATGAAGCGGGGGAAATCGGAGGGGTAGACGAACCATGAGAGACGATGGACTCTGAAAAACAAACAGGGTTCTAGAGGGGAGGGGGGTGGGAGGATGGGTTAGCCTGGTGGTGGGTATTGAGGAGGGCACATTCTGCATGGAGCACTGGGTGTTATGCACAAACAATGAATCATGGAACACTTCATCTAAAACTAATGATGTAATGTATGGGGATTAACATAAAAATAAAAAATTAAAAAAAATTAAAAAAGAGAATGCAGACAGTACTCATTGGCCCCAGAGAACACCCACCTGCTCTGGGGCTCCCCTCGGAGTGTGGAGGGTAAATGCAGTGACCACGTATACGGAAAGGAAAACAAAGGTTCTCGAGACTACATGAAGCCTAAAAAGTTCCATGGCATGTACCCGCATCCATAAATATTTCACTTGGGGAAAATGAATAAGCATCGGGCTCATCAATTCGGAAAACAACCTGTTGACCACCAGTGAATTTCATTTCACATGCTGTACAGCAGGGGCAGAAAGCTACTTGGTATGAACAGGACCCCTTGGTGTTTGTTTCCAACAAATATTTGCTGAATGCCTACTATGCACCAAGCTTCATGGTTAAGAGCAGGCCCCATCCTGTTGCTGTTTTCATTTCAGTCTCTCTGTTTTGTCTCTAACTTGCTGGAAGCTGCAAGGAATTTAGTGCTCAGGACAGGCCTGCACAGGTCCAGAGGAGTCGGCTGAGTCTCTGATTCGCTTTGCCATCCAAGAATAAAAATAGAGGCTGATCCATTAAAATGAGCCTGGGAGATTAAAGGATTTCTAAGCCCAAACAAGACCCAAGATAAGCTGCCTACGTGTGAGCGAGGAGGTGTGTGGCTTCCAGGATGCCAGCAGAGTCCGGGAAGGGCCCCTGCAGCCTGAGGAGACATGCCCTGGTGGCCTCTCCTCTCCAGAAGTCCTGCCGTACCCAGGCCACGCGGAGTGGCAGTGTGCCGGCCAGCCCTCTCATGGGCTCTGCCTCTAACCTTTACATGCTTGGTGATTCCCAGTTAAAAGTCACCATTGCTATTGTTTAAAGGTCCCCTCTACTCATCACAAATGCCTTTAATAACCAGGTTACTCTCCCGCCTTTGCTGAGCTTGGATAGCTCCCCTGTCCCCTACGAGGTTTGGATTGGGTGATTCCTCTGTTTCACCAGGGATTTCCTGTCTTCTCAAGGGCTCACCCATCTTGGCTTAGAAAAAAGAGAAATACTGACTGGGGGAGCAGGACCCCTTTATGCCAGGTGGTACCTGCAGACGCATCCTCCGCCTGGTGCATGTAAGGGGCCACCGCACTGTGGGAGCCTGTCCCCTACACGGGACCATGCGCCCATGTCCCAGACAGCATATCTGGACTGTGCGGGTCCACTGCCTCTCAAGCAGCCAACCACGAGCAGAGATGGAACGACAAACCATGAACCTTTTTGTTGTTGTTGTTGTTGTTGTTGTTTTTCAGGTTTTAAAGAACCAACTACTAAACCACTTTTGCCTTAGAAAGACACCAAATTTGGAAGCAAGAGGACGTGACTTCCAGCCCTCCCCCTGCCCCCCATCTGTCCATGTTAGCCTGGACAGCCTCTCAGCCTGTTTCCTCACCTGCAACTCATAGATAACACTCGTCATCCTACCTCGCAGGGCTGGTAACGGAATGTTCCAGATGGAAGATGCTCCGAGTGCACACTGTGCACAAGCCCATTTGCGGTACTAATATTGATGAGAACTCCTGTGTAGTGAGCACCCACTGGGCACCTGCCATTCTGCCAAGAACTCTGCGTGTTTTATCGCACAAAACCCTCGACACAGCCCTGAGACATCACAGGTACATAAATATCTCCCCTTAACACAGAAGACCACCTCTTCACACGGTGAGGCCTTTCCCGTGGACCCACAGCCAGGAAGACAAGGACTGGGACCCAGGAGCCCCCATGCCTAACACTGCGCCGCACTGCTCCCCACTGAGGAATCAATGAATGGACTCCCTTACTGAACAGGTAGGGAAACTGAGGCTCCAAGAGGAGAAATGATTTGTCCGTGTCAATCTGGACAAAGTCACCAGACCCGAAACCATGTCCTGTTCCCAGGCCAAGATCCTTTGGCTGTTCGGACTTTCTCGAGAAGAAATGCTACTCAGATCAGCCCTTCTGCCGTGCAGTCTCAGCGCTGATGTGGCCATCTGGTTTACCCTGGCTCTCCCTTCACATCAGGTGATCTACCCCACTGTCTGCAAATCTCACCTTTCCTGGACTCTCCCTTTCTTAGTATACATGCCACCCGAGTGACACGCTCAGTGCTGTAAATGAGGGTGTCATAGTGTGTTCTCAGGTCTTACTGGAAGTGCCGCTGTTAAAAAGTCTAGTAAACAGCCAGCCCAGTGAGCGCACGTCAGCAGCTCTGCTCCAGGGCTCTGATGTCAGCAAAGGCAGGGCCCAGGCCTCGGGCCAGAGCCCTTTCCAGCTGCCATCCTGCCACCGGGCCAGCCTCGCCTGCCCACATCTGCAGGATGAGATTGGCCAGCACCTCACAGCACAGACCTGCGGGCTTCTGGAGCTTCCAGATTTCCTGGGGAAAGCAGATTCATGCTCGAAATTGGGACCTGGGAGTCATTCCCCTTGAGAAACGACATTTGGCTGAGTGGGAAAAGTGGGCCAGAACATGGGTACTGATCGGATCTCTGAGACCCGAAACTGAAATTGCAAGGAGTGGTAATAAATAAAATGCTAAAAGCATTTATTTTGTGGCTGGGTGATCCAGCTCTGAGGTCTACGCTGTCCCATTTGGGGTCTCCTTGCCAATTCTTGACGAAGGAGAACAGTTTGCTCATAAAATCATAGTTCAACACAAGTTCATAGCAGGCTAAATAATTTATTGGAAGAAAGATGTGAAATTTCCTCATTAGAAATGTGAGGCTGGGGCTCAAACTGGCTTTTTAAAAAATCACAATAAGAGGGGAGCCTGGGTGGCTCAGTTGGTTAAGCATCTGCATTTGGCTCAGGTAATGATCCCAGGGTCCTGGGGTGGGTGGCTCCCTGCTCAGTGGGGAGCCTGCTTCTCCCTCTCGCTCTGCCCCTCCCCCTTGCTTGTGCGCGCTCTCTCTCTCTCTCTCACAAAAATAAACAAAATCTTTTTAAAAATCAAATCAAATGGGACGCCTGAGTGGCTCAGTCGGTTAAGCGTCTGCCTTCAGCTCAGGTCATGATCCCAGGGTCCTGGGATCGAGTCCCGCATCGGGCTCCCTGCTCCGCGGGGAGCCTGCTTCTCCCTCTGCCTCTGCCTCTCTCTCTCTCTCTATCTCTCAGGAATAAATAAATAAAATCTTTTTAAAAAATCAAATCAAATTAAATCACAGTAAGAAAGAAAATGAGGGGACTAAGCCATGAAGACTATTAACAGTCTGAATAGACTGAAAGGAGGCTTTTCCCCTTGATCTGAAAGGAGGCTTTTCCCCTTGATCTGAAAGGAGGCTTTTCCCCTTGATCTGAAAGGAGGCTTTTCCCCTTGATCTGAAAGTTTACCATCCTTCAGCCCTGCAGAGGACACTGCTGTTGGGAAGCCATAAAAGTGGGTGTAGTGGTAAGTTCTGAATCCAACTGTTAATAATAACAGAAGTAATCAAAACAGCTACTATTTATGTAGCCTTAATCCACTAAAACGTCAGCTCTTGGAGGCAAGAACTTTGTCTTGTTCCTGCAAGACAAAGTCCAGAGTAGTCCTTGGCAGGTAGCAGCTCCATGTCTATGGCTTGGAGGGATTCGTGCGGGCATGAATCCCTATGTACCAGACACTGTACTGGGCACTGCCCTTGTATTATTAATGCTCATTCCACCTTATGAAGCAGGTCTAATCCCCATTCACAGCTCAGAGCACTAGGCTGACACACATTTCCTTCTTGCACTTAATCTTTTTTTTTTTTTTTAAGATTTTATTTCTTTATTTGACAGAGAGAAAGAGCACAAGCAGGGGGAGTGGCAGGCAGAGGCAGAGAGAGAGAAGCAGGCTCCCCGCTGTGCAGGGAGCCTGATGCGGGACTCGATCCCAGAACCCTGGGATCATGACCTGAGCTGAAGGCAGACGCTTAACCGACTGAGCCACCCAGGCGCCCTCTTGCACTTAATCTTAATGGTCACGAGAATATCCTGGAAGAGCCTGGGCTTCCCCGATGCCAGCCAGTCCTGTGGCTGGCGCCGCAGCGAGTCAAGTTTAGGATCACAGGGTGCTTGCTGAATGATTCTTCTTCATGCCTGTTCTTTTGTTTTGCGAGTTCGGGGTGTCCCTGTCCACTAAAGTGCTTTGGAATGTGTGATTCCGGTCTCCAAGGGGCTTGAGCTCCAGCTCCTTCCAATGCCTCCCACCCTGAGGACCGAGGC
This sequence comes from Mirounga leonina, assembly GCF_011800145.1. Taxonomy (NCBI): domain Eukaryota; kingdom Metazoa; phylum Chordata; class Mammalia; order Carnivora; family Phocidae; genus Mirounga; species Mirounga leonina. The sequence continues at coordinate 628,656 of NW_023270515.1, forward strand.
AGTCCCAGGCTCAACAGAACCGACAATAAGGAATCCTATGTGTGAGTCCTGCCACACAGAGCTTTCCCGAAGCAAGCCCTCCCTCCTTATGAAAAGCATATGTGCTGCCGAAGCGAGCACTTTATGAAAAGCAGTGACACTTGTCACTCACACCCACCTGGGCCTGGCCCTTTATTTGCATTGAGCAAGGCAGGGAGGAGTGTGGTATCCAAACAATTTAATGGTGTCACCTGGCCTTGGCTGTCTGTGACTTCGGTACGTAACTACTTTCGTGTCAGAAGGCCTTCCCTTTCGAACATTTGCCTCTACGGAGCCAGACCCGCGCCTTGGGGTCCCCGCATCCATTGGGGTCACTAAGAAGGGACCACTGACCTTGAGAATGCCACAGGCCATCTCCAATATAAGTGAGGCCACCCACCTGCCTGGCCCCACACCTGGCCAACTTTGGCAGAGAAGGGGCCATCCATGCTAAATGTAATGGTTTTCAGACCCTGAGCCAGGAAGCCGCCACAGGGCTCCCTTCCCTCCTCCCAAAGCTCTTAGGGTACAAAAGGCAACCCCCCCAACCGGCCTCACCAATCCCGGGCAGAGCCCAGCCCTGGGCCTGACCAGTCACCAAGGGCACCTGGCTGGGATTTCAGGAAGAAGCCAGCTTCCAACGTCGACTTCCAATGGCTGTGAATCACCCCATCTGATTCAGATGCAGGCTTGCAGGGACTTAGAGATAGAGAGCGGGTTGCTTCAGAGCAACCCCCGATTGCCTCAGCGGGTAATTTACCTCTGGGAGTTTCAGGTGCCAGAGAGAACAATGCATTGCCTATAAAGTCTTTAAACCCAGCCAGCAGCAGGCTGACCTTGGCTGGCAGTGCCCAGTGAAAGCCGGGAGGACTCCTGGGGTGCCATGCCTCCCCCATGCAACCCTCCTCCATACATGAGAAGGGTCTTCAAGTCGCTACTTGGTCCCCGCCCACTGCCCTGGAGAAGTGGGCACCTGCCTTGATGCTCCTCACCAGGCCTCTCCATGTCCCAGAGACTTTTACTGCCACCAGATTCCTCCTGCCCTGGGTGACAATCCACCTCCTCACAACTCCAGCCACCCTCCAGGTGCACAGGGCAGAAGCCAAGTCCCTTGGTCAGGCGATGTTCCTTCACATTTGTGAAGCTCTTTCTGTCTTCCCTGGGCTTCCTAACACATCATGGTTCTGGAACACTCCACCATCCTGTCCATTCTCCTCCAGCCTTGCTCTTCTTGGTGGCCTTGTTCTCAAAACATGGCAGCCATTCCAGCGGTGGTCTCACCAGTGTCACCTCCCTTGTTTCGGCCACCATACTCCTATTATTAATATCATCGAAAATCACATTGGCTCTCATGGAGGCTCAACCAAACGGAGCCTCATGATGAGATTTATTTATAGTCGACCAAGACCCTTTTAGAAATGGCACTGTCTGGCTTCCTCTTCCCTAGCTGGTAGCTGCTCTGTTGGGTTTGGGAGCTAAATGTCAGACTTTGCATTTGTTCCTCTTATATTTCTTCTTTTAATTTGGCCTGTCGCTCCTTCCCCATCATTCCTGGTCATTTTCTGTCATTTGCAAACCTGTTACAAAGGCCTTCTGTGGAGTGACCCAGAGTATTATTTAAAAAGCAGTTTGAGTTACAGATGGACCAAACCAGGTTAGCCCACAGCTTGCTTTTCTCTGCCTTTTTCAAAAGGTAATATGAGGCTGCTTGTTCATTGCTTTGCTAAAATGCCTGAAAATGTTAGAGCCAGAGGAGATGTTAGAGACCACGTGGTTGAAGCCCTTCACTTTACAGATGAAGAAACTGAGGCCAGGTGAGGCAAAGGGATGCTGAGTCCATGCAGAGCCAAGCATCCTGACCCAGGCATCCTTTGGTCACGTGCTCAGCAAGGAAATGATGGGCACACTGCACCAACTCTACTGGAAGCTTCCAACAGTGGACAGCATAACGCCTGCCCTTGTTGGGGAGAGGCTAGGCAGGTCGGTAAAGCAAGACCACTTAAAAGCCACATTGGCCCGGCCGCTGATGAACTATAAACAACCTGCGCTCCCGGCCCTAGGGCGGAATATGCCCCAGCGGTGAAAAGAAAGGAAGCACTGACATGTGGACACAGATGAATCTTGACCGCGTTAGGCTGAGTGACAGAAAGCTATCACAGAAGACCACATATGGCCTCCTTGCATTCAGGCGAGTTGTCCAGAACAGGCAGATCCATATGGAGAGAAGCAGTGGGTGGTTTCCAGCGCCTGGGTCTGCAGGGGTGGTGGCGAGGGACTGCCAGGGGGCCCTGCATTTCTTGGGGAACATAATGAAAATGTTCTGGAATTAGTGGTGATGGCTACACACGTTTGTGACTACACTCCCAACCACTGAATTGTACATCTCTCAGTGGTTTAAACGGTGACTTTTATGGTATGTGAACTCTGTGTTTTTCAAGGCCAGGGGGACCCTTCCTCTCAGGGACAGTGGGAAAGAAAGGAAGTGCCCAAGAGGGAACCCTCTCTCTGTTCCCACGCCGGTGAGGAGGGCCACCAGGGCGGGGACTTCTCACAGCAAGGGCCGGGGTCCTCCCTGCAGCCCCATCTCCGTGCCTTTGGTGTGAAGAGGGACAGGATGCGGTCACCTGCTGTGCACCCTCGCCCCCCTCTGCCCCCCCCACCCCCGCGCACCCAGGCGCTGCTCTACTCCCACCCCCTGCCCCACCCCCTGCCCACACACGGGCTTCCCGCCGCGGGTCCCTGGGTAGGCAGTGCGCGGGGCCAGCGGGCTGCGGGGCGAAGCCCACCTACCCAGAGCGGGGTAGGGGTCCGCGTTTACACCAGCCGACCCCCGTCTGGGCTCAGGGCGTAGCCGGATGAAGGCGGGTACAAATCAGCACCGAGAAGCTCAGAAGCAGCACTCTGGGCTTGTTTAAAAAAAAAAAACAAACGACAGGCGCCTGGGTGGCTCCGTCGTTAAGCGTCTGCCTTTGGCTCAGGTCACGATCCCAGGGTCCTGGAATCGCGCCCCGCGTTGGCTCCCTGCTCAGCGGGAGGCCTGCTTCTCCCTGTCCCACTCCCCCTGCTTGTGTTCCTGCTCTCGCTTTGTCTCTGTCAAATAAATAAATAAAATCTTAAAAAAAAAAAAGTTGGAATCCCTCTGTCAGTTGGAAGTGAATTCCTTTCGTGCTGGCTTGACTGATTCCGCGTGGGCGGCGCAGCTCCTGGAGACCTGCAGGCCCAACGAGGCGGTGTTCCCAGAACAAAAGTTCACGGCTGCTGCCCCCCGGCCGCTCCCCCCCCCCCCCCCGCCCCCAGGGCTCCGGCCCCTCCCTCTGCGGGCTTCTCTCCCCTCCCGGGACCGCGCGCTCCCCCCACCCACCCCCAGGGCTCCGGCCCCTCCCTCTGCGGGCTTCCCTCCCTCTGCGGGCTTCTCTCCCCTCCCGGGACCGCGCTCCGCAGCCCCTGCACCGCGGCGCGAGCCACGTCCGCACGGCGCCCCCGCGCCACACACAGCACACATCACACAACCCCTGTCACACTCTCTCTCTCTCCCTCCCCACTGCATTTTATCCTGAGTGAATGAGAGGAGTTATTTAACTTATTCGAGCCAGTCAGGCTTCCAGAAAAAAAGGAAAACACGAAGGCCCACACTCTTACCAGAAAGACTAGGATGCATGGTCTTGTCCTTCTTAGCAAAATGAGGACCAACTTTTACGGAGCACTGGTGTCTTCAAAGAGCTTCACAAACATTAACTAATTAAGCTGCCGCCCCCCCCCCCCCCACCAGCTGCTGAGGTCTGTGTAAAGCACGGTTGTCTGTGGTACAGATGAAGGAAGGAAGGAAGGGAAATGGCCGGCCCTGAGGCACAGGGCGAATCCAAAATGGGACAACAGCCCCAGAGCTCAGCTCCAGGTAGACCAGCCAACACGCTGACCTCTCTCTGCGAAGGGAGTCAAATTAGGACAGAAGGTGGGAACCAACTTTCCAGGTGCTAAAGGGTTAAGAAAGGAGGAAGGGTGGCTGGCGGCTGGTGGCTGGTGACATGAGGTCACCTCCAGCTGACATCCTGCCCTCACAGGGGGCACAGTCCGATGGCTTCCTGCCTGTCACCCAAGACGGCCAAGCTGAATAGGCCAGGTTGGGCACAGGCGGCTGTGAGGCCAGGATGGGCCCAAACTGCCAGTGTCCACGGGGCCGGGGCAGCCACCACTTCTGCTCTCTTCACCCGGTGCTGGCAGATTCAGGCCTCAGAGAGGCTCATGGACTTGGTTCATCCATTTCTCATTTATGGGAGTGATTCATTATTGCCACATCAACGCACCTCACTCCCGGGCAAGAGTTTTCCAACACATCGCACTGACAAATCTTTCTGTATCTGAGAGAAAGTGCATACACTGTGTGAATTCACCAGTGGGATGGAAATTCTTTCTCAAGTGAAAGAGTTTCGAAGACCTGTATTTCCGTGTGGGCTTTTTCTGGAAGGCTGACCCTGGGCAGAATCTCTCCCCCCATTCAAACCCCTCCATAGAAGCAAGCATCCTTCCTCTCTGGGAAGGAGTCATGCACAGCAAGGCTTAACTTCAAAAGACCTGGTCCTTGGACCTGGAAAGAAGTGCTAGGCTCATTGTCTTATCATGGAAAATAACATTACTTAGTGGAGGCACCTTCCTCCATCTTGGCCCCATCACTGCCTAGATCCACCCATCTAGGAAGAGGTTTGAAAGAGGAACTGCCCAACTCAAGACCAAGGACAACAAAAACAACACTGGCTTCTTTATTCATAGCTTGGGCTAACTGCTCGTCTTAGGTCTCAGTGATTATTTTGGCACATAATATGAAGCACAGAGAAATACATTCACCTTTTTTTGTGTGTGAGGGCATTAAAGAGAAGATAAATCTGAAGGCAAAAGAGACACAGAAACAGAAGCACCTAGATACACCTTATAGAAAAACTTCAGAAGAGAAAATGAGAATTATCTAGGACTTTGTTCTGAGCCCTTCATGGGAAATCTTACCCATTTTTCATTTTGCTTAAACTGGGATTTTTTAATGAAAGCCATTTCTAAAATGCTGCTGTGGACATTTTTGTAGTAGGCATGAACTCAGGGCAAATGTGTCATCTCAAAAATACAGTTTAACCAGGTGAGTTATATTTAGGTCAAAGTGATTTGAAATGCTAGTTTAAATTAACTTTGATAGTCTCTTGCTAGGAACAATGTGAACACGTATCTGTACGAGGTTAAAAGGTACATGCTGGGTGTTCTTAATCAGTAGCTGTTGGTAATGGTATCAAGAGTTCAAATTCTGTGTCTGCTATTTACTCACTGAATGACCCCAGGCTAATTCACCCCTTCTAGACTCAGTGTTCCCATCTCTAAACAAAGAATACTTACCCCTCACAGGCTGTTATAAGACTTCAATGAGATGATGTCTACAAAACTCTAGTTCATAGGAAGCATTTCTTTGCCCCTGGATGTTTTTTTCCATAATTAATTTTATGCACCTTAGAAAATCAAATGATGACAAACTAATTCTAAAATTTATAGGTAGAGGCAAAAGACCCAGAATAGGCAACACAATATTGAAAGAGAACGAAGCCAGAGGACAGGTACGACCCAACTTCCAATACTTACTGCAAAGCTGCGGTGATCAAGACAGTGTGTTATTGGTGAAAGAATAGACAAACAGATCAATGGAACAGAACAGAGAGCCCAGAAATAGAGTCAACTGATCTTTGACAAAGGAGCAAAGGTGGTACAATGGAGCAGAGATAGTCTTCTCAACAAATGGTGTTGGAACAACTGGACATCCACATGCAAGAAATGAATCTAGACACAGACCTTACAGCCTTCACAAAAATTAGCTCACACTGGATCATAGACCTAAATATAAACTGCAAAACTATAAAACTCCTAGAAGATAACACAGAACACCTACATGACCTTGGGTATGGTGATGACTTTTTAGATACAACACAAAAGGCGTGATCCATGAAAGAAATCATTGCTAAGCTGAGCTTCATTAAAATTAAAAACTTCTGCTATGTGAAAGACAATGTCAAGAGAATGAGAAGACCAGCCACAACTGGGAGAAAATATCTGTGAAAGACCCATCTTATAAAGGACTGTTATCCAAAATATACAAAGAACTCAAGAACAAGCAAACAACCCAACTAAAAAATTGGCCAAAGAGCTTAACAGACACCTCACCAAAGAAGATATACAGAGAGGAAGTATGAAAGCATGTTGCATATCCTATGTCATCGAGGAAATGGAAGTCAAAACAATGAGACACCAGTATATACCTATTAGAATGGCCAAAATCTGGAACACTGACCACGCCAAATGCTGGTGAGGAGTGAAGCAATAGGAACTTTCATTCATTGCTGGTGGGAATGTAAAATGGTACAGCTACTTTGGAAGGCGGTTTGGCCGTTTCTTATGAAATTGAACATACTCTTACCACAATTCAGTAAATCACACTTTTTGGTGTTTACCCAAAGAAGTCGAAAAACTTAGGTCCACACAAAAACTGTCCACGGTTACAGTGACTTTATTCATAAAGAACAAAACTAGGAAGCAACCAACATGTCTTTCGGTGGGTGACTGGATAAAGAAACTGTGGTACCTCCAGACAATGGAATATCATCAATCACTAAAAAGAAATCATCTATCAAGTCTTTAAGAGATCTGGAGGAACCTTGAATGCATGTTACTAAATGAAAGAAGCCAATCTGCAAAGCCTTTACACTGTACGTCTCCAATTGTTTAGCATTCTAGAAAAGGTAAAACTGTGGAGACAGTAAAAAAAAAATAACGGTTTCCAGGGGTTGAGGGAAGGGGATACATAAGCAGAGTGCACAGGGTTTTTAGGGCATCCCCTCCATGGTGAGTATGTCATTACCTTGTGTTATTTATTGCACTTGGCTTTCTTGCACTTTGCAGATGCTGCATTTTTTACAAAGTGAGGGTTCAAGCCTTCAGTGGGGGGAGTCACTGCAGATGGGGTGGAAACAGAGAGCTAGAATCAGCTGTGGAGCCTGAAGATGGGACTGAGTTGCTGCAATCTCGTGATAAAACTTGACCGGATGAGGAATTACTTCTTATGGATGAGCGAAGAAAGTGGTTTCCTGAGATGGAATCGACCGTTGGTGGGAAATACTGTGAAGTCTGTTGAAATGGCAACAAAAAATTTAGAATATCATATAAACCTAGTTGATAAAACAGCCGCGGGGTTTGAGAGGATTGGCCCCAATTCTGAAAGAAGCTCAACTGTGGGTACAATGCTATCAAACAGTGTCACGTGCCAAAGAAATCATTCATGAAAGGAAGAGTCGATCGATGCATCGGGACTTCATTGTTGTCTTATTTTAAGAAATTGCCACCGCAATCCCAGCCTTCAGCAACCACCACCCTGATCAGTCAGCAGCCCTCCAAATCAGGGCAAGAGGTTTCAGCCAGCAAAAAGTTATAACCTGCTGAACGCTCAGATGATGGTTAGCATTCTTTAGCAATAAAACATATTTTTAATTAAGATGTGTACATTGTTTTTTAGACATAATGTTATTGCATACTTAGATTACAGTATAGTGTAAATGTAACGTTTATAAGCACTGGATATCCAAAAAATTCATTTGACTCATTTTATTGCGATATTCACTTTACTGCAATATTCACCTTTTTGCAGTGGTCTGGAACTGGACATGCAATATCTCCAAGGTATGCCTGTATCCATTTGTCAAAATCCATAGAGTATGCAACACCAAGAGGGAGTTGTAATGTGAACTATGGACTCTGGGTGATTATGTCAATGTAGGTCCATCGATTGTAACACATGTCCACTCATGTTGATAAAGGAAGTGGCTGTGCGTGTCGGGAGTGGGGGCAGGAGGTGTATGGGAAATCTCTGTATCTTCCCTTCAGTTTTCCTGGGAACACAAAAATGCTTTAAAAACTAAAGTCTTAATTTAAAAAAAATCAAATGATGATTTGGTTATTTTACTTAGTGGAGCTAATCCCAAGGATGTCTATAAGGTTATTGAAATTTGTATTTTTGTTTCCTAGATCTTTTCATTAGAAATAAGGATTGATAACAGATGTTGACTACACTTATGGTGGTGAGCATTGCTAATGTATAGACTTGTGGAATCACTGTGTTATACATCTGAATCTAATATAACAGTGTATGTTGATTATACTTCAATAATAATTTTTTTAAAAAGAAGTAAGGATTGATGAAAGAAAAAGAGGAGGTTAGGGAAGGAAGGAAGGAAAGAGGAAGGGAGAGAGGGAGGGAAGGAAGGAAGGAAGGAAGGAAGGAAGGAAGGAAGGAAGGAAGGAAGGAAGGAAGGAAGGAAGGAAGAGGGAGGGAGGGGGGAGAAGATGATGAGCCTATGTTCAGCAAATAAGCATGAGTCCTTAAACTAGAGCTAACCCTACTTCATCCTAGCCTGTTCATCGACCCGTAAATCAGAAAGAAAGGAAAGGCCTTCCCCGCTGTTTGTTTCCTCACTCACTTGTGCTTGCAGACACTTCCCCTGGACAAGCCATGGCCTGCTGCACCCATTTATGAAGCTCTTCTTGTTCTGGAAACACTACACTGAATAAATACTCCTGGAATTAAAAATATGTAAAAGCACCCAAATAGTAAAAATAACTAAAGAAAGAACTGCATTATACACAGTAAGAATTAGCTCAGTAAATATTTGTGGAATGAATTCTAGCCCTGAATGACATCTTTGGGCATAATGTACTCCACCTTCCGTGGGGCTGGCTGCCGAACTCTGACCCCATGTCAACTTTTTGTGTTCCTGTTGTCACTGCACGGACAGGAACTGCCATTTCACGTCACCTGCCTTCCAGGGTCTAGAGTGCATGTTGCAGACCACGTCCATCACAGCCTCTGCTGAAAAGGTATATTCCAGACCACTCCAAATGCCAAAGCCAGAGTTCTGAACAGATGCGCGCGTTGTAACTGACTTCTTCGGGAGGGAGGGGGAGACAGACGGGCTTCTAGAGAGGGGAGCGAGTGGGAGCAGGTGGGATTCCAGAGCCAGCTTGGGGGTAGGTAGAGCGGGGGTGGGGTCCAGTCTCTCAGGAGGGATGGAGTCAGTGGGGGAGAGGAGGGACAGGCCAGGGCCCTCATGTCATTATTTTTCAAAGTGAGAGCCTTAGAGAGGGTGTTAAAGAGACAACAAATCTGTTACTTTGACTTACAAAGTCAACCAGTTGAGAAACCAAAACAGCGTAATAACTATATTGGCAGGAGGGAAGAAGAACAGATGGACGTCTCTAATTTTTATGACAGAAATATATAGATATTGCCATAAATGGGTATTTTTTAGGAGGTATACATATATATAACTTAGTAACCCGGCAGGGATTACCACAAGGATCAGAAACAGTGACAGTTAAAGATTGCATTTACAAGGGTTATTTCTGCAGAGCTAGATAGGTGTGGAGAGGGTAGGGCTGGGAAATTCTTTCTTCCATGATAAACCTTCCTCCACGGTCAATACTCCCTGAGCCGTGTCTTGCTTACACAAGAAAGTTATGATCGGTGTTCAAAGGGGGCTCCTCACGCTGGGGTGTCAGCCCTGCTGGCTTGAGGGCCCATGACAGTGCATGACGGGAACCTCCCATGGGAGCCCAGAACAGCTGCTAGACCTCGCCAGCACCAGGGAACGCTACGCCAGGCACGAACAAATGAGTAAATCATAGAAGAAGAGTCTGTCTCATAACACATGTTATTCACATAAGAGGCAACGCGGGCCATTTGATAAGCACAGGAATATGCCCTCCTTGCTCGGGGCCCTGGCCAAGCCAATACAAAAGCAAAACTGGCTGTTCCAGGGTGACACAGTCAAGCTGCTTCTCTCTGATACTCCTCCTAACTCCTGCATCCCCTCCTAACCTATTCTAATCTTAAAAATAAGAAATTGGTATTGAAAATATTGAACAATACATCAGACACAAATCATTTCCCAAAGTGGCCTTGGCTGGCAACACCACCCTGGTGCTCCCTGGAGTGGCCCAGGGATCATTTCATTTAGACCCCACAGAAATCTGCACCAAGGACAGATGCCTCAACTTACAGAACCTTCCAGCAAACCTTAGTCCTTTTGAGACTTAAATCAAGATCCTCAACAGAAAAAGCTAAGACAAACACAAACAACAACCAGATTCTAGTTTTCAACCAAGCTCAAAGAGCCTTTGTCAAAGCGAATCAAAGCTCTCCCGGTAGCCAGCTCATTAGGTTTAATCATCAACTGTGCTTATCAGATCCCTGATTTCTAAGTACCTTGAAGACAAAAGGTGCAAAAAAGAGTCCTTGTGTGCTTTGGAGATTGATTTCAAAGCAGGCCTTGAGGTCACCTGCAGAGATGCTTTAGGCAGCAATTATAAGCAGGAAACAAAATGCACTCATTTGATTTCATAAAATTGGACAGGACCCCTGATGCAGACCTACCCTTGAAATCTAAGCGTGGCTGGAAGCACCAGTTCACACATCATATTTATCTGGGGGTGGGGGGAAGGCAAAAGGTTGGGGCCTCCTCTGACCCCCCTGGAGGTGCTCCTGAATTGTGATAGCTGGGCTGAGACCAGAGGGGACCTGTCAGGCTTACCTGCTAGAAACAAATGCTCACCTTGCCGTCCAAGCTTCTGGAAAAAAGGGATCCCTTGGATTGTCTGAGTTTGGCTTTCCTTGGCCCATTCTGCATTACAATTTAGAGATGTGGGGTCTTTAGGTGGCGTTTAACTCAATCAGGGTGACGCACTTGATATATCTGAGAGTCAGGACCCAGATCCACGTTTCTAGTTCCATTATCCTATTCTGGGGAGAGCAAGCAAGAAGACCTACAGGTAGGTGATGATAAGAAAGAGTTAATATTGATGCAGGATCTAGTTACAATGTAGCTATAAACTGCTGCCTTGTCTTTGCCCCCTGCTCAAAATAAAGCTTTTACCTTTCTAGCCCTGTCCGCCATGATGCTTAGCAGCCAGGGATGCATGGTCTCAGACATGTTTACCAAGTAAAACACTGACTTGAGGGGCGCCTGGGTGGCTCAGTCATTAAGCGTCTGCCTTCGGCTCAGGTCATGATCCCAGGGTCCTGGGATCGAGCCCCGCATCGGGCTCCCTGCTCAGCGGGGAACCTACTTCTCCCTCTCCCACTCCCCCTGCTTGTGTTCCCTCTCTCGCTGTGTCTCTCTCTGTCAAATAAATAAATAAAATTAAAAAAAAAAAAAAGAGTTAATATTATTATCAGTGAAATCTGCAGTAAAGCCCTTGATTTGCTGTCACCCTGAAGCTAGCCAAGGCATGGCATCTGATTGAAAAACCAAACAACCCAGAAGGCAAAGAATAAGTCAAAAAGCAAATGAAGTCTCTCCCAAAGGCCAAAGGAAGATTCCATCACAAGACACTGTAAACCTTCTTCCTACCTTCTTTTTCCACTCTCTCTATATCACATTTCAGTTTTTAGAGACTCTCTCCTCCCCAAACTTTTCTACCCTCTCCCAGGATGCTTGTATTACTTTCTCTCTCCCTTTTTCATACAACAGCAGTTCTCAAAGCTTTCTGTTGAAAATCCCACCAATTTCTCCCTTTCCGGGACTTGCTCTCTGTTCCTTCCCCTGTACTGTACCAAAAGATCAAGACCCAGCAGGTATTACAGACTGGGGGAGGGGGTCCCTGGAGGAGGACTGAGATCATGCGTGCATGTATAGTATGTAATCCCTGAAACGCCTTTGATACCATGTTGATGACCTACTATGTGTTACACACCACATAAAACTCCTGAATGTAATAGGTGTCTAAACTGGGGTGTTCTAAGTATGCGCTGAGGTCACTGTTCCAGGGAGATGTGCCTTGATGAGAGGGTTTGACAATTAACTACATTTGGACAATGTGTTATCCCTTACACGTCTCCTGGAAATGCCCAATGCACATTAAATTTCTGATAATTCCTGTGGTAAATATGCATATTTACCATTGGTCAACCTGGTGTTGCCCTAACTTACTTGATCACTAAACTTACTCAGTTGTGGGGAAAGAAGTCGTAATGTCAGCAGCACATTTGACCCACACAAATCTAGAGAACAGATGCTTGTTCTGTGTTTGCAGGTGCTGGAGAACAGGCGGGTCTCCACCCTGATTTATTGCATATTTGTGGCAGTGTAGATACGGGCTTGATTATTCTTTTTTTTTTTAAAGATTTATTTATTTATTTATTTATTTATTTGAGAGAGAGAATGAGATAGAGAGAGCATGAGAGGGGGGAGGGTCAGAGGGAGAAGCAGACTCCCCGCCGAGCAGGGAGCCCGATGTGGGACTCGATCCCGGGACTCCAGGATCATGACCTGAGCTGAAGGCAGTTGCTCAACCAACTGAGCCACCCAGGCGCCCCTGGGCTTGATTATTCTTGATGGGGAGGTTTTATTCCCCAGGCATAGAAGACGGGTAAAGATGAGCCAATAAGACAACTCAGTGGTGGCTTTAGAACCGAGAGAGAAACCCATGATGGGACCCCAGCAGTGCTGGGGGGAGAGGGAGCCCCTGTGAACCCCCCGGGGAAGGCAGAGAGGGGCAAGTGCCTCAGAGATCCGAAGGTCAGACCCGAACCCAGAAGCTAGCCCTGGCTTGCATGGGGGCAAACGTGATGTAAATCCACAGCACCACACTGAAGCCCTACATTGAAGCTTGCTCTAGACTCTGGCTGGTAACTAGAAACAGAAAAGTCAGTAAAGCAACTCGGTGCTACTGGATGAGATTTATCCTCAGAAATGGTTATGACTTTCCAAAAGCCCCCAGATCCTTTTGTTTTCTTTCTCACACTCCCTTTCTCCACCAACCCCACCCCCTCACTCAGCAGCATGGTTTCTTAAATCAAATAAACTTAGCATGATTGTAAGACCCGGAGAAGGTTGGCGAGCCTGACTTGCCTGAAGAAGGGAGTCCCTTCCAGCCTGGAGCCAGCCCCGGATAACCGGCATCGGGGCTGCTATTTTGAAAGGCGGCTTTGAGATATGTGGCTCTAGGCATTTTGTTATTTTGCTGTTTGCTTTTGGAACTTCTTGAAACAAACCTCAAAGAAGAGAAAACTCCTGTCTGAAACAGATTCCTTTTAGGATCCAAGAAATGACTCACACAGGCTGTTTTAGCATTTATGCTCCCCGTTGAGTTAAAATGATTAGACTCATGAATTCTATTTTTGAAATGCAGACTCTGTACCCAGAATATTCCTCCAGAACAACAACAAAAAAACTGGGAGGAAAATGACACCCCTATTTACATATTTGCTATATCTAAGTATATGCTATTTGCCCACTTACTTTGGTCTTTCGTCTATTTTTTCCATCAGATTAAAGAGCTCCAGCAAATTCTTCAGTAAAGTTGCCAAAACTGTTCTTTTTTTATATATTCAAGTAGCCACCGTACAGTACATAATTAGTCCTTGATGTAGTGTTCAATGATTCATTAGTTAAGTGTAACACCCAAGGCTACATGCAAGCTAGTAATATAGAAAGTTCTATATTCACCAAATGTCCACTGACAGATAAACGGATAAGCAACATGCAGTGTATATACTCGATGGAATATTATTTAGCCTTAAAAAGGAAAGAAATTCTGAAACATGTTACAACACAGATAAACCCTGAAGACATGATACTAAGTGAGATAAGCCAATCACAAAACGCTGCATGGTTCCATTTACGTGAGGTCCCTAGAGTAGTCAAGTTCACAGAGCCAGAAAGCAGAACGGAGCTTCCCAGAGGCTGGGGCGAGTGGGGACTAGGGAATGACTATTTAAAGGGGATGAAGTGTGAGTTTGGGAAGATGAAAAAGTGCTGGAGGCGGATGTGATGAGTGCTGTACAACAGTGTGAATGTCCTTAATGTCGTCCAACTGTACATTTCAGGATGGATAAAATGGTAAGTTTTTGTTATGTATATTTCACCAAACATGCACACACGTTCTCTTCCCTCTGGGAGCAGATGTAGAACAATGCCCGTGGACTGAAGCTGCCCCCTGCTTGGCTTTGATCTGAGCAACGCACTACTCCAGAAATAACCAAACTGCTTGCTCTTCAAAGCTAATGCCCAGCCGGACCTAAGTCCTACTTCATCACAGAACTGGCACGTTCCCACCGAGGGAGGTGGTTTTCTTACAGCATGTGATGGGCGGTCTTGGCAGGAGGCAGGTGCAAGCTTTCCTTCCTGGGGAAAAGTCCCAACCACAGAAATGTGATGGCGCCTGAGATTGTCTCAGTCAGTGTAGTCGTTACATAAGTTAACGTGCGTACCCCTTTGTTCTTGCGTAATAAACAGCTGCGAGGGTTCATGGACACATGGCTCTCCATTCAGCCATAAACTTCACTCTAATCTAAAGACTGCTCTAGGTTTCATTTCAACTTGTGCAGCAAGCCCAAGTTTTTAAGCGTTTCGTTTGTTAGATAATTTTTGATTACTCCTATAAAGCAATGTTGCTCATAATAAAGGACTTCATGTGTCCCTATTAAGAACAACGAGCCACGCTAACCACAACCCTCAAAAGAAGTATTGTTATTTGGGATTTAAATAAAAAAATAAAGATCTTTATTCTTGCCACTAGGTAAAGGTCTTTTGAGAACTTCATTTTTGAAAGAGTCTCTGGCATGACCATAGACACAATAAACACCCATATCATATGTATTCTCATGCTTTCCCTTTTAAAGCACATTGTGCATTTTAGAATTGCATGTTAAAAGATATATACGGCCAGGTGAGTGACCTCCGTAACATCCTCAAAACAATACTTGTTAAATATAATCTTCTTAACTAGATTTGCCCCGAGCATCTTATTCATTGTACTCAAGTAGCCACCTTTCTCTATTTACAATGGACCCGGATAGATTTTGGAGAAGTAAGGATTGTGAGGGACTGAGTGTGTCAAACAGAGACCAAATTGTCAGATAAACTTTACAAGTTAAAAGTCTGCCACCTGTTTTTCAGATGCAGGCCATTCTCAATTTCTTAATTGGGGCGAATTTGGAGTGATGTTAAAGCACTCTGGTTGGCTTTATATTCTCACTTGTGGACCACTCCAGCTGATGTACCCTAGGGGCCAAGAAGGTGGGGAAGATGGATAAGAACTCAATTAACACCAGTTTCCAGGACCCCTAATTAGGAAGCTCTCTTTTGGGCCAGGACTGTGGGAGTTACCACATAATACAGTGTAAAGGGCGTGGGGCTAAGCTGGATTTGATTATTGCCACTTGAGATGCAAGGCTGGGCACCATCTTGCACCAACCAAGACAACCGGCTCTTATAAGGGCAGAAAATTAACTTAGGCATGGTCATCTTCATCTCAGCTCTGTTGACCTCCCCCTGCCACTCTTTTCCACCATCCTTTAAAGTTTGGGCAGGAAGAAGAATGAGATTCTTTTGGAGATCCTAAGATAAGCCACAGGAAAGCCCCTCCCAAAAAAGTATATATTTTGTGGTCATAGAAGGCAGGCATGGTTGGAGCCCAGCACAGAAAAAAAAAAAAAAAAAAAAAGCCCAACGCAAACCCTAAAGGATGCTGGGAAAAGATCTCCCTGGTTCTCAGAATGAGAGCGTGGGGGGTGGGTATGAAGCGGTGTCCTTTGCTCTGGAAGGGCGGGTGGCCGACACAGGCATGTCCTGAACTTTTAGAAACTCTCTTGACTGGAAAGAACCAGATGAGATGGTGCAGGCAGGGCCAGCCCCTGATGAAGTTGCAAGCTACAGATAGATGGCAGGTTAGGTGGGCAGTCAAGCAATAGCTGTGCTAAGACTTCAATGGTGGAAAGGAGCCAGGAAAAACTATAAGTTGGAAAGCTTTGTATGGGGGTACCACAGCAAGTGCAAAAGCCCTGAGGAAGGAAGGGCTTGGGGTGTTCAGCTAGCAACCCAGTGTGTGGTTGGAACAAAAGGAAAGAGAGACGTGTAGGTAGCTGAGCTTACCCATGGGCAAGATGCCCTCACTCAGAGCTCAAAAGGGAGGAGTGAAGGTGGTGAGGACTCCAAGCATCCTCTGGGGCACTCTCTGTTCTCACCTGAAGCCCTGGCCCACCCAGAAGGCCAGTGGACAAACCGACTCAACAGCCAGCAAGACTGACCTCCTGTCACTTGTACGCACCACTGATGGAGGCTTATACCTGCCCCAGTATTCCCGTCATCCACCTTAAACGTCTCAAGCCATTTTCCACATACCATGTATAGCTTATTGTATTCTCAACAAAGAAGACCAAGCCAAGACCCCAGCCCATCCTCTCCACCATTCTGTTTTTCTTCATGGTTTAGTCAGACCAGTCCTCCTCAACCGGGGGTGATTTTCCCCCTGGGAGACATTGGCCATGTTTGGAGACATTTTTGGTTGGCACAAATAGTATGGGGATGTTACTGGCATCTAACGGGTAGGGGCAGGATGCTGTTAACTTCCTACAGTGCATGGGACAACCCCCTAACAACAGAGAATTATCCCATCCAAAATGTCCATAGATGGAAAAGAAGAAAGACCATCCCAGGGAGATTACTGGGGAGAATTTTGTTCCAGAAAAAAAAATGACCCAGAAGAAAGCTGGCTCAGCTCCTTTCAAAATTAAATACCTCCCTCCTTTGTCACATATTGGAAAACAAGTGAGTTTCTATTTTCAGTCTGTGGGGTGGGTTTTCTGCCTGTTAGGCTGGCTTTTTTGGCTGATGCATCATGGACAGCTCAGTGTGGCGTGCTGTGTATCAGGAAGAGAAGTCCCAGAATGGGCCGGAGATACACACCTGGGCAGGTGGATCACCCTCAGAGCTCCCAGAAGCTGGCACACACCCAGCTGGGTCCTCCCCAGGGGAAATGACTGGAGGCAAGGCTTACAGCTGTAGGGACTTCCTGGCATCATAGGTTTGCCCTTTTAGACTTTTCCCCTCCTTTCTTGCATGGCCACAGGGGATCCAAAATTCAAAGCAGGGGTGTATCTAAAAATACCCTTGAATAGATATGTCAGCAATGTCATTGTTATGGGCTGAATTGTGTCCCCCCTCAAATTCGTATGCTGAGGTTCTAACCCCCAGGACCTCAGAATGTGACTGTATTTGGAGGTAGGGTCTTTAAAGAAGTGATTAAGGTAAAACGAGGTCATTACGGTGGGCCCTCATCCAATATGACAGGTGTCCTGAGAAGAAGAGGTAGATTAGTTCACAGACACGCACAGAGGGATGACCGTGTGAGGAAACAAGGAGAAGACAGTGTCTACATACATGGAGAGAGGCGTCAGGAGGAACCAGCCCTGACACCCTGATCTTGGACTTCCACCCTCCAGACTGCGGGATAATAAACTTTTGTTTAAGCCCCTAGTCTATGTTACTTTGTTGAAACAACCTAGCAAACTAACACAGCAGTCTTAGAGCTGAGAGGGGTTCAGGAATTCTCCCGTGCACCCTGCTTCCCAGAACCACCATCTCCTGTGGACATAGTTGGATCACTGCTGGGAGCCAGGGGGACCTCATGACTCAAGAATTTGTTTAGCAGGACGTATTAGTTTTCTCCTGCTGCTGTAACAAATCACCACACGCTTGGGAGTTATAAACAACAGCGATTTATTCTCTCACAGTTCTGGAGGCCAGAATCCAAAAGCAGTCTTCATGGGCCGTGCTCTGTCCCCAGGCGGCCGGGAGAGCCTGCTGCCTTGCCTCTCCCGGCATCTGGAACTGCGTTCCTTGGCTCGCACCCCTCCTCCAACATCACGTTACCTTCTCCTCTTCGGTCTGCGTCATATCTCCCTCTGTCTTCCTTTCATGAAGCCCGAGGTGGTATGCAGGGCCCACCTGGATCATCCAGGATACTGTCCCATCTCCAGATCCTTAATCGCATTTACAAAGTCCCTCTCACCATGTAAGGGAACACATTTGCAGATTCCAGGGATTAGGACATCTTCGTGGCCAGGAGTATTATTCAGCCTACCACAGGCCTCAAGGCAGGTTTCTTGTGTCAGACCGTTCCACTGGTCACCAGCCAACCCCGGGGGGCAGGTGGCCAAAGTGCAAAATTGTGAGACACAACCTAACTTGGCAACCTGTGGATTAGAGAAGCTGGGGTATGGCCGACCCTCTAGTGGGCCATGCTTACAAGTTGGCCCAGAATATTTTCCTCATATTTTTGAAGACAGCTTTGGATGAAAGGAAGAAAGGTCAGATATCAAGCGCAGTGTTAAGGATGAGACCCTTCCCTTGGGCCAGAAGCCACCCACTCTATTGAAGGAAGGTAACAAGCAGAATCCAAGAGACTTGGAAAATTCTGGAAGGGGTGACATCCCCATCCCCAGACCTCCTCCTTCCCCACAAGGTTGTGCAAAGTACTGCTTAGGGGAGGTGAGCACACGCCCTTCTCTGCCGCCCTAGCCTGAGCATGGCCGGGTGCAATTTGCAAAGTGTTTGTGGAGGTTTGGCTTAGCTCACATTCTTTCCCCGACCCCGCAGTTTTCCCCCTAAAAGCATGCCTTTAAAGAAGTGGCCCCCAAATAGTCACAGGGAGCTCTAATACTAACAAACACATCATTAAACATATACGACTTCCTTCCAGTACATTCCGTCCAGATGCAAGAGGACAGTTAAGACTTTTATTTTCAGACCACCCTCATTACTATTCCCGCCCACTCTCGTTTTATTAAGTTGCCTTCGGGCGAAAACAAAAACAAAAGAAGTCATAAAGATCTAAGCTGCTGCTTCTCCTTTTTCTTTTTTCAATTAAATGAAGCTAAGGAGGCAATCCCCAGTTCCAGAAAACGGCTGACATCTCCTCATTTTCTCTATTTTGCAGGTCCGGAGAAGCTGAGGCTGTTCGTAAGCCTTGGGGACCTCCCAAGCAAAGTCCCCTTCCCGGGAGGAACAAAGGCTCTGAGCTGTCAAGCTGGCCAGAGCCTGCTGCCCACCTGCCCACTTCTACCAGGGCCAAGTGGGGTGGGCTGAACTGTGTCCCCAAGAGAGCGTGTTGAAATCCCGACCCCCAGTACCCATGAATGGGATCTCACTTGCAAATATAATCAAGTTAAGATAAATCAGACTGAATCAGGCTGAGACCTACATCCGCTGACTGGCGTCCTCATAAGAAGAAGGAATTTGGACACGGACACACAGAGGGAGGATGGCGTGGGGATGCGGGGACCCGGGCACAGCGCCCTGCGATGGGTGTGCTGGTCTGCACACCCCGGAGAAGCCAGGACGGCCCGAGGCCTCCAGAAACCAGAAGAAAGCAAGGACGGAATCTCCCTCTGAGCCCCCGAGAAGAAATCAACCGTACTGACACCTTGATTTCAGACTCCTGGCCTCCAGAACTGGGAGGCAATTAATTTCTGTTGTTTTAAGCCGCTCAGTCTGTGGTGGTCTGTGCTTTACAGCAACGGCCCTAGCAAATGACACACAGGGTTAGACCCTAAGACGCCCCTTTTGGTCCCTTGAACACAAAACCTGCTGTCTGGCTTCTGCTTCTCCCAGCCATACCCCGGACCCTAGAGCTTCTCCCGGCCTCTCTGGACGTTTCCTAAGCCTGCTTTGGGCTGCAAATCTTAGTAAGAACCACCAATGGCCTCACGGGGGTTGACCAGCTTTGAAGGGGGAGGAAATGGGATGCCTCGTTCCAGCCCTTCCTCCCCCAAGTTCTCTTAAGGTAGGGGAGAAAACAAAACGTAGTACGTGGTCCCATTTTTGGAATTATTTTGCCATACCTTGTGTTATGGGCTGAATTGTGTTCACGTAAAATCCATGTTGAGGTCCTCACCCCCAGTACCTCTATGAAAAGTAACTGTATTTAGAGAAAGAGATTTTTAAGAGGTGACTAAGGTAAAATGCAGCCATGAGGGTGGAACCATCTCTAATCTGACTGGTGTCCTCATAAGAAATCAGAACACAGGGGCGCCTGGGTGGCTCAGTCAGTGAAACGTCTGCCTTCGGCTCAGGTCATGATCCCAGCGTCCTGGGATGGAGCCCTGTATCGGGCTCCCTGCTCAGCGGGGAGCCTGCTTCTCCCTCTCCCTCTGCCACTCCGCCTGCTTGTGCTCTCTCTCTCTCTAATAAATAAATGAAATTTTTTTTTAAAAGAGAGAGAGAGAGATCAGGACACAGACAAACACAGAGGGATGACCATGCAAGGACATAGGGAGAAGATGGTGTCTACACACCAAGGAGAGAGGCGTCAGAAGGAATCAGCCCTGCCGGCACTTTGATCTTGGACTTCTGGCCTCCAGAACTGTGAGCAAATACATTTCTGTCATTTAAACTCCCAGCCTATGGTACTTTGTTATGCAGTCCAATCTAACCACTACACACTGGGCATTTCTGTGTCTCCGGTGGATCATAAACTCCTGAGCACTAGAACTATGCCTCTTCATCTTCAAATTCCCAGCATTTAGAATGTGCCTGGCACGATTAGAAGGCATAAGAATGATAATGATAATAAAATAATACCAATAACTATCATTCATTGAGCCTTTACTATGTGCCAGGCCCTGTGTCTAGAACTTTATACTTAATCCTCATGGCCATAATGTAGGCGCTATAATTATCTCCATTCTAAAAATGAGGATCCTGGGGCACCTGGGTGGCTCAGTCAGTTAAGCATCTGACTCTTGATTTCGGCTCATGTCATGATCTCAGGGTTGTGAGATCGAGCCCTATGTCAGGTTCTATGCTGGGCACAGAGCCTGCTTAAGATTTTCTCTCTCCCAGATATTTGCAAATGACACATCAGATAAAAGGCTAGTATCCAAAATCCATAAAAACTTATCAAACTCAACACCCAAAGAACAAATAATCCAATCAAGAAATGGGCAGAAGACATGAACAGACATTTCTGCCAAGAAGACATCCAAATGACCAACAGACACATGAAAAAGTGCTCAACATCGTTCGGCATCAGGGAAATCCAAATCAAAACCTCAATGAGATACACCTCACACCAGTCAGAATGGCTAAAATTAACAAGTCAGGAAATGACAGATGTTGGTGGGGATGCAGAGAAAGGGGAACCCTCCTACACTGTTGGTGGGAATGCAAGCTGGTGCAACCACTCTGCAAAACAGTATAGAGGTTCCTCAAAAAGTTGGAAATAGAGCTACCATATGATCCAGCAATTGCACTACTGGGTATTTACCCCAAAGATACAAATGTAGGGATCCGAAGGGGCACATGCACCCCAATGTTTATAGCAGCAATGTCCACAATAGCCAAACTATGGAAAGAGCCTAGATGTCCATCAAAGATGAATGGATAAAGAAGATATGGCGTATATATACAATGGAATATTATGCAGCCATCAAAAAAATGAAATCTTGCCATTTGCAACGACGTGGATGGAACTAGAGGGTATTATGCTGAGTGAAATAAGTCAATCAGAGAAAGACAAGTATCATATGCTCTCACTGATATGAAGAATTTGAGAAACAAGACAGAGGATCATGGGGAAGGGAGGGAAAAATGAAACAAGATGAAACCAGAGAGGGAGACAAACCATAAGAGACTCTTAATCTCAGGAAACAAAGTGAAGGTTGCTGGAGTGGAGGGGGGTGGGAGGGATGGGGCGGCTGGGTGATGGACATTGGGGAGGGTATGTGCTATGGTGAACACTGTGAATCGTGTAGGACTGATAAATCACAGACCTGTACTCTTGAAACAAATAATACATTATATTTTAATTTAAAAAATTTTTAAAAAAGAAGTAGTAAAATTAAAAAAAAAAAGATTTTCTCTCTCCCTCTCCCTATGCCCCATCCTTCCTCCTTCTCAATAAATACATTAATTGATTGATTAATTAAAATAAAAATGAAGATCCTGAGGCACAGAGAGGTGAGGAAACTTGCCTACAGACACACAGCTAGTAAGTGGTGCATGTAGTGGGCTGAATACTGCTGACCCCAAAGATGTCTGCATCTTAATCCCTGGCACCTGTGAATTTTACTAAAGAGACTTTGCAGGCATGATTAATTTAAGGACTTTGACTTGGAAGATCATCCTGGATTATCCAGA
Source organism: Mirounga leonina (assembly GCF_011800145.1). Taxonomy (NCBI): domain Eukaryota; kingdom Metazoa; phylum Chordata; class Mammalia; order Carnivora; family Phocidae; genus Mirounga; species Mirounga leonina. The sequence goes on from NW_023270515.1 coordinate 650,669, forward strand.
TGTACCCTAAATGCCGTCACAAGGCAGGGGGAGATCCGACAGAGGAGAGGGCAGCAGTGTGTCTACTGAAGCAAGATACTGAGCTGCTGGCTTTGAGGATGGAGGAAGGGACCTCCAGCCAGAGAGAGCGGGGCCTCCACAAGCTGGACCAGCCAAGGAATGGATGCTCCCCTAGAGCTTCCAGAGGGAGCTCAGCCCTGCCAACACCTTGGTTTTGGCTCAGTGAAACTGATCTCAGACCTCCAGCCTCCAGAAGTGTGAGACAACACATTTCCATCGTTTGATGCTTTGTTACAGCCATGGAGGAAGCCCCTATAGCAGAGAAAGGGTTTAAGACCCTGTATTCTGTCTTCAGAAACTGCATGGTTGTTTTGTTTTATTTTGTTAAGATTTTTTTTTTTTAAGATTTTATTTATTTATTTGAGACAGAGAGAGAGAGCACATGAGAGGGGGGAGGGTCAGAGGGAGAAGCAGGCTCCCCGCCGAGCAGGGAGCCCGATGTGGGACTCGATCCCAGGACTCCAGGATCGACCTGAGCCGAAGGCAGTCGCTTAACCAACTAAGCCACCCAGGCGCCCTATTTTGTTAAGATTTTGAAAAGCTTTCTTCTTCAGGTTTTGAGATTTAAAACATTTTTTCACGAGGCAAATTTCGTAGAGTGAAATGCACAATGCATTTTGACAAATGTAAATACCTGTGCAGGTCCCACCCCAATGGGAAAAAAGAGCACACCATCCCCCTCTCCAGTCAGTCCATCCCGTGTCCTGAGGTGGTGGCCAGTGTCCCAATTCCTATCACCCTAGATTGATTTGCCTGTTCTTCAACTTCCTTAAATAAGAGCATATGTTGTTTGTGTGTATTCATACTTGTTGCTTCTCATCCATACACAGTTTATCATTTGTTTGGTGTCCCCAAGAGGGAATTTTGAACATCTCCTGCACCGCTGAAGTCAAACTAGAGAGAAACACAGGAGTGGTGCCCACGCCAGCCAGGAGGGCCGTGTGGTGGGATTTGTTGTGAGGCTGAAATGGGACGACTACAAAAGTCCTGGGATGGTACCTCTCCAGCACACAGCTAGTGCCCCAGAAACAGCCCTTTGCTAAAGAGAGTTCGTCCGTCTGAAAGGTAAGCAGCTTTGGACCATATGGCCACAAAATGACATTTTATGAACTGTAGAGAAGGAAAGACTTTCCTCTACCCTCCTAGGTTTCGTAGCTGAGTGCATGAAATAAACAGACAACAGGCACATTAACAGTGGAAAAGTAGACAAATGTATTCATTTTTTTTTTAAAGATTTTATTTATTTATTTGAGAGAGAGAGAGAATGAGAGAGAGCACATGAGAGGGGGAAGGGTCAGAGGGAGAAGCAGACTCCCTGCCGAGCAGGGAGCCCGATGCAGGACTCGATCCAGGGACTCCAGGATCATGACCTGAGCCGAAGGCAGTAGCTTAACCAACTGAGCCACCCAGGCGCCCCAAATGTATTCATTTTGAATATTATGCACTCAGGGGCGTCATAGGGAAAAAAGAGAATACCCAAAAATGGGTGGGATTTGAAAGCTTATATATGTCCTCATAGGGGAAGGGGAAAGCAGAGGGCATCTCGGAAGACGTGATGGGGAGTCTGACAGTTTGGGACAGAGTGTGTCTGGGTGCAGGGCCGACTTCTAGTCTCATGTCTCTCATGATGAGAGTCCATCTTCCCCCTTGAAGACACACCCAGGAGGGGACTGACGATGACCGAGGTCCTTCTGGAGGATCTGTCTTCAGGCAGATGATGGGGTTGGGAGAGAACCTCGCCCATCTGCTGTTTTCCAGTGCCTTCGGGTCAAAGTAATCAGTGTACCAAAGTGGCACATATTGACATGGCATGTCCTGAAGTCCTTCAAAATCATATTTCTTTTACTCTTGCTAAAACCTTTGGACTGCTCTTTCCGTCCTCCTGCTACCCAACTGCCATTCACAGTTCCAGAGACTAGTCCTCAAACTCTGCGTAGGACACAGAGATCTTCGTTTACATTCATCACCAATAACTGTGAACGCTGATAGCATTCCCTTCCAGGGTGACACATTACATAGGTCTAGCATGAAAGACCTCCAGGGAAACAGCCCCAATACTTCCTCTTCTCTCCCTCTCTCCAACTTCAGGCTCACAGAAATGGATCCTCAGCCTCTCCTGACTAGACATGCATATACGCATGTACAGTATCAGAATAAACTTTGGGGCATCCCCAGGCAACAGGAGATCCAGAAGATGAACAATAACTCATAGCCACTTGTGTGCACCTCCTTTTTATAGGCACCACCTACCCTAAAACTTGTGTTTAGCCTTATTTTTTTAATACCACCATTTTATTTCACATACGTATTCTTAGAAACATACTTTTTAGTTTTAGCTGTTTTCTACTTTTGCCAAAGGTTTATCATATTGAACATAATTTTCTGGGATTCATATTTTTCAAGGTTAGGTAGCCAAACTCATTCGCATGGTGGGGGTAGTTGTAGTTAATTCTTTCTTACCACTGAGATATCCCATTACGCGACTGTGCCACCATGTGTTTATCCACCGTCCAGCTGGTGGGAGTGGGTTATTTCCAAGGTTTTGCTCTTCCTGACAGTGCTGCTTGTAAAGATGCTTCTGCAAGTTTCCCCGTCGGTATGTGGCTGGCATGGAAGTTCAAGTTTACAAGATCATGCCAGAGTCTTCCAAAGCAGCTACACCCATTTTGCACCCACAGCGAGTGGTCTGTAGTTCCCTCACTGATGAGGAAAGTAGGAACGGCTCAGGAGATGGAGCTGGAGCCTTTCCGTGTGGAAGAAGCAAAAGTGGGCCCTCACCTCATGCTATCCACACCACTCCAGGTAGCTCTAGGACTCAAATGCCAAAAGCAGAAAAGTAGAAAAGTGATGTGAATATTTTCCTAACATGGGTAGGGAAGGGTTTCTTAAGACACCAAAGGCACAAACCATAAATTAAACACTTGACAATTCTGACTCTTTTAAAGTTAGTAACTTCTGTTCATCATAAAATACCTTGAAGAAGGGGCACCTGGGTGGCTCAGTCGGTTGAACACCTGACTCTTGGTTTCGGATCAGGTCATGATTTTGTGGTCGTGAGATCAAGCCCTGCATTGGCTCCACATTCAGTGCGGAGTCTGCTTCAGATTCTCTCTCTCCCTATCCCTCTCCCTCTACTCCTCCACTTTCTTTCTCTAAAATAAATAAATAAATAAATAAATAAACCTTAAAGAAAGTGAAAAGACAAGATGATACTTTAATACACATAACAAAAAAAGGATTAGAATCAGAATATATAAAGAACCCCTACGAAATAAGTCAAGTCCAAACAAACACAGATATGCCAATTTTAATATATATGTGATATATATACATTCTCTGACATTTCAGAGAACACAAAACAAAAGCAATAAACATATAAAGGGACATTAGATCTCATTTGTGACCAAGAAACTACAAATGCAGACCATAAGGAGGTATGGGTTTTGCACCCATTTGATTGGCAAAACCGAGGCTGCCTGGCCGTGCCAAGTGCTGAAGGAGGGTCACTGTGGCTGTCACCTCTCCGTCCATGTCCCCACTCTCTGGCAGCCACCACCATCTATGCATCTCTCTGCAGACCTCCAGGACCCCCCGGGGGGTTCTCTGTTCATGCTCTGGCCCTCCCACAATGCCTTCTTCACAGAGTAGGAGCTGTGCATGGTCTTTTCAAAGATCTGAATCAGGGTCCCCTCCCCTGCAGGCTGGTTCCTGAAAGAGCCCTTCCTGACCACCCACTCTGAAGTCACTTCCTCGGCTGCTTCCCTCTGTCACCGCACACCACAGTTTCCTGCACGGCTGTCCTGCTCCCTGCTCCCCCCAGGAGGAAGGAAAGGAAAACACCCCTTCCTGAGCCCGGATCAGGTCAGCCTGGGGGAGCAGGAGTTTTAGCAAAGGGAGGTTGCCTCGGGTGTCGGGAGAGCACCCTGTAGCATCCCATGCGTAGCTATGCCCAGGACTCTACCTAAAGGCAGTCCTTCCATTTCAGGGCCCCCCAGCTACCACAATCCCAGGCGAGCACACACACACGCACATGCACACACAGCCCTGGGATGTCAGTCTCTGCACACACACACATGCACACATGCACACTCACTGCAGATTAAACACTCCACAAACTATTTCTCTGAATCCTCACAGCAACCCTCCACATGAAGTTGGTGTCATTGCCAAGCCCCCTGTCACTGTATGGACGAGGCTCTGAGAAGTGAAGCCCGTTAGCTGAGGCATCAGCTCATGAGTGGCGGAGCTGAGCTTCGAACACAGAGCTGACATTGTGTCACTTCCTGGAAGCTGCAGGATCCTCCTCACAGCAACCCAGAGAAGGCACGTGCAAGGACACACCTCATGCCCACACAGACCCCACGACCAACTGTGAATCACCACACATTTCTGTTTACCTGTCAGGAACTTGGCCTTTTCTGTCTGCGTCAAAGGTAGGAGGTAGAGGATGGGGAAGTCACTGCTGCCTCTAAATATATTTTTAATAGCCTCCCCATTCTCGTTGTTACACAATGGAAAATGTGGGAGGAAACAGGCTGCTTTTGCCCATCTGGTGCCTTTGTCCATGATAGAAAAGCCTCCCCTTCCTCCAGATAGACCAGGTGCTCATCCGGGCTCATAGACTGTGTAATGAGCAAAGGCAAGCTCAGCCCCACGGAGCCCTCCTTTGGGTGCCTGGTGCAGGCCGCAACCTGTGCAACTGTACATAGCAGCCCCGTGACAGGAGAGGAGATCAGCTTCAGATGCAGTGGGCTGGAGGTAGCTTTTACTCTGGTTGGTTTTGCCAAACCTCCCGGTGCCACGCTCAGAACAGAGGAGCAAGGAGAGAGAAGCGCCAGTCTACCCCCAGCAGGGACTGCAAACCTGTTCAAAGAGAAATGTGCCTCTTCCCAACGCCACTAACAGCTCCAGAAGTGCTTCTCCCATTCCGTGTGTCTCTCTCTGTTCTCTCCTCTCTCTCTGTTAGGCCTTTCTCTGTGTCTCCCCCCCTCCATAGATTCTATTTAAATTTGCTGCAACAACCACGGAGGACTTTACAGAATAGCTTCGTTCAGAGTGCAGGCCTGAACCCCGCCTGCGATTGGCCAGGGACCCCGTTGCCTTGGCAACGTGACTGGCGCTTCCTGCCTGACCCCCTGTGCTGGCATCCCCTTCATTACCCTCAGCGACACCATAGATTATTAAAGCACTTCAATTAAGTCAGCTTTGGTGTGGGGGTCTTAATCGTTTTTGCAGGGGCAGGACCCATCACCCTCTGCGGGGACCCGTGCCGCCCTGCGGCAGCTCGAGAATCAGTTCCAGCCCTTCTCACATTTGGGGCTAGAAGCAATTTATGTCCAAACAGTGCTGGGTCAGATTCTAAGGAAACAGCTATCGCCCGCCTCTTTTGCCTTTCGCAGGGCATGAGGTCCCTGTATCTTTCTGAGACACATTCATCTAGTATAAATACTAATGTCTTTGAGAAGAGGAGTCCATTGTTAAAAACACCTAGGAAGAGTACAATTTGTAGGGCTGCCAGCGCTGGGGAGACCGCGTGGACCAGGGTAGACCCACCCCTGCCTTCCTGGAAGGAGGAAGGCAGGCAGGGAGGGAGGGACACAGGGGATGCCATGGAGCCAAATCAAGCAGGCAGGGCTCCTACCCTGGATCCAGGATTCCGAATGGTTCAACCTTGCATTTTTAATTTTGACCAGCCTCTAACTGAAATTCATCATTTCCTTCCAGTATGCGTGTAGGCAACAATCACAGTATGTATGCAGTCCTTGCGACCCTGACAACAATAAAAATCACGTGATTCCACACCATGTTCCATGTACTATAGATACCTGGACGCATCATTTATGCCCACCACCACTTCAAAATGGGCATGGGTGTTAGTCCTCCCCATGGGTCCTGTCATGGGTCTGCTTATGATATAGCATATAGGTGGCTCTATCATTCATTTGTTTTATAATTTTATCTTAATATAAGTGATTTCCTTTATAACCCATGTGTTCTATTTCACACACTTAAAAACCTTATTCTGAGAAGGGGCCCACAGGCTTCGCGGACTGCCAAAGAGGGCCATGGGCATATATGGTTAAGGATCCTGGAAAAGAAAAGGTACCATCACTAATGTTGTCCATTCTTATCAGTGTTTCTCCCTTTGTGGAACCTCATTAAGAAGACATACATCCGTATTGATCTGTTGTTCAATCCACTGATGGATAGATACAAAACTCTGGATAGGTCTAGATAAATCTGTGTATGGGGTATGGAGAGAGAGAGAAAAGGAGAGACAGGTGGGTTTGTTTGCAATGAAAATTAATGATTTCAACATTTGTTTACCTCTATGTTTGATGATTCTAGTCCTTTACACATGGAAATGGAAACAGGTGAATTTGACCTGGGCTTTCTAGTGGGGAAAAACATATTTAAAAAATTAAGACCCAAGGCACAGACGATCATCTCATGAAGCTCGTTGCATGCTGGAAACCATTAAACTGGTTATTTAAAACCTAATTCTGTTGTAATTAATTCTACCAAAGTAGACACTGAAGGGGGATCCTATCCAAGATATCTAGAGCACACACAAAGCCCCAGAACTAGTGTTAAGAGTTTTATATATATGACCTCTCATTTATTCATTTCTTTGCTTTGTTTAATAAGTACTCATGTGCCCAGCAACAACCCAGGTGCCTCAAAAGCATTAGCTTATCTAAATTATTCACCACATGCTGGCATCAACCACTGCTCCCATTTTCAGATGAAGAACTGAGGCGCAACAATATAGTAACTCAGTGAAGTCCCCATAGACCAGCTTGGTGCCCCTACCTCTGGCTCCACATCCCTAAGCCAACCCCCCCACCCCCCTCCGGGCTTCCCCTCAGGCTCCTGGCCATTCCAAGTCTTCTCACCACTGCTGCCTGGTAGGACTCAAATCCAGGTCTTTCTGAACGAGCACATGCACTAACCATCAGGCCCTCCTGAGCTGTCATTCAGGTGGGGAAACAGGCATCAAGGAGCTCAAGGAGTTTGGTAAGATCACACCTTGGACTGCTTGGGAAATCCTCAGAGCTGCTCACCACCCTGTCCAATCATGGGAGGGCATGAAGTGTGAAGAGTCTAAAAGGAAACTCCTATTTCCCTGACTTTGCTTGCTTATTTTTCGTTCTTCAAAGGACAACTGTTGTGTAGACACCAAACCAGCATCAGATAAAAAGCTCAGGCGCAGTATCTAATGGGTCATCTTTAATAGCCACCTGCCCCAACAGGTCCATCATTATGAACAAGCCAGCTACTCAGCACTTAAGCCGCACTTGGCAATTCTTGGTAATTGGTTCTAAGCATCACGTGCTGGCCGAGCATACCAGCACAGCCCCGTGCCTCGGAACAGGGTCAGGGACATCGCTTCCTTCTGAGGATGGAGCAGCAGGGCTCAGTGACTTGGCTCAGGCTCAACACAATCATCAGGGGCAATATCCGAATTCAACTCCGTCTTGGCGATTCTCCCTTCTCCCAAGCAAGGACTATGACACTCCCTTGTTTTTGAATCAACATTCTTGATGTATAATCTATACACATAAAATGCATCTATTTTGTTTGTTGGTTTGATGAGTTTTGACCAATGTAAACACTTACGTAGTCAACACAACAAATATATAGAATGATCCCATCACCCTGAAAGTTTCTCATACCCTTTGTAGTCAATCCCACCCTTGGCCCGAGGCAACCACCAATGGCTCTGACACTAGATTTGACTTCCCTTTTCTAGAACTTCATATAATTGAAATAAAATGTAATCTGCATATAGATGGAAGCTGGATGCAATGTTTGTTGAGCTTTTACAATTGCTGTGCTCTGCAGAGTTTGGGAGGCCATGGACAGCAATGCCGTTTGAAGGCACTGGTCCATCCTAAATAGGGACTCCTGTCTCACGACCTAGGGTTGGGAGAGCCTGGTTGAAAACAGGAATGACCAAGCAAGCTGCTTCAACCTCCTTGCACTCAGCGGAGCCTTCTGCACACAGCTCCACACACCCACGTACACCTGTCCCCTTCTCAGTCCGGTTGCTATGGAACATTCACTCCATTTCATCTTCATAGATGACGCAGCGCATCACCTTGAGTCCCTGGGGTGGCTCTCGTCACCTCGGCTTCATTGCCCCTTCCTCAGCTCAAACCTCTTTCGGGGCCTTCAAGGTTCCCAAGCCTCTCCATCTTGAATTCCCAGTCTCTCACTTCTAGCCTCCCTCTTAGGGTGGAACATTTCCATCACTGGCTCCCCCACCTGCCATGGAACATAACTCATTGTTTAAATTCTGTGCTTTCCCTTGACTCACAAGCAGAACCGATGCATTTCAATAATGATAAACTGTTAAGATAGGCCAACATTTTCTCTTTTCTGTATCGGCCTGGGAGGGCCTCACTGGGCTCTCCCAAAAGCCCCTTTTTTACCAGAGAAGCACAAGTAGGTGGTTCTTCCTGTTTTCCTTTTGGTGAACAGGAATGCAAAGCTATGGGCGACGTGTAGGGGCTACTCTGGGAGAGAAGAATCTCACAGAACAGGATTTTAGGCCTGGGCAGCCCCTCCCATTGTCAGACAAGAGAGGCCCATGTCCTGGAGACTGTTCCCACATGAGATACCTGTGCTAAGTGTGGTAAGGGGAGCCCTCCCCACCAAGCCTTGCATGTATCACGAGTGCCCAATAAGTGTTCACCATTGTTCATTCACAGCTTGCCTTGGTCGCAGAGGGTAGGAATGAAAGTCAGGGAGAAAAACTGGCAAAGAGAGCCATGCCCTAGGCAAGCCCACTGCATCGCTTACTTTATAAAAGCTTCATGCTCAGATAATGAAACCATGCCCCTGTTTCAGAATTGTGGCAGGCACAGTGGTCCCCAAAGATGTCCCCATCCTAAACCCTGGGACCCATGGATATGTTGTGTTTCCAAAGGGACTTTTCAGATGTAATTAATGTTCACACTTTAAAAGAGAGAAAAATATCCTGGATTATCCAGGTGGGGCCCAATCTACCCCCATGATCCTTGAGAGCAGAGAAATTTCTCTGGCAGGAAGCAGAGGAACAAGGCAGCAGATGGAGAATCAGAGAGACTCCAAGAAGGAGAAGGGTTTGTCATGCCTTTCCTGGCTCTGAGATGCAGTGATGGAGAGCAGGGACCAGAGAAGGCCCCCAGCTGCCAGCCGCAGGGAAGCAGGACCTCAGCCCCACAAGCAGAGGGAACGGGGTTCCACCAGCCACATGGAAGAGCTTGGAAGCAGATTTCCCCTGAGCCTCATGCAGGAAGCCAGCTGGCCCACGCCTTGATTTTAGTCCATGAGACCCGAAGCAGAGAAACCAGCGAGCCCACCTGGCCCTCTGACCCACAGATCTGTGAGATGACCCGTGGTGTAAGGTCCATGCCTGCCTGTGCTGACCTCAGGGAGGTCAAGTCCTGTCTGCACAGCGCCTGATCCCCTGGCCCCTGTGTGTCCTCCACAGCCCGGCCACCCTCTCTCCAGCTGATGGCCTCCCGACTTTGCTGACCCTGGCCAGGCGTGCCCCTCTCCCAGACGCCTTCACCCAGAATGCTCCCATCCACCATCACTTCTTCCCTCACCTCCTCAGGGACTTTGTTCAAATGGTACTTCTCAGTGAGACCCACCATGGCCCAGTCTCTCTGACCCCTGCTCGATCTCTCTGTCGTTTAGCATGTGTAGATTTCCTTATCTGTGTTATTTCTCCTTTGGCTTTTCTATTAGACCAATTGCCACCAGAAGGGTATGATGTCTGCCCCAGCCCCACCGCCACCCCCAAAGGGACAGGTGGCACTGTCTGGAGACATTTCTGATTGTCAGGGACAAGTGGGATTGCTGCTGTGTTACTGGCATCAGGCAGGTAGAAGCCAAGGATGCTGCCAGACCCCCACGATGCCCAGGACAGTCCCCCACAGCAAAGAGTGGTCCTGCCCAAAATGTCAACAGGGCTGCAGTTGAGAGACTCTATCTTAAACTACAAAGTCCATGAGGACAGTCTCCTTTTCAGCGCCGTGTCCCAGAGCAGAGCCTGGCACATAGTAGGAGCTCCATGGAGATAACGACTGAGAAGAATGTAGAAGGTTGTTCTTTAGGACTCAGGAGCATTTGCGCCTCCATCATTGGCTGGTCCCTGGTCATCCACCATCATCTCTTCCTTTCCCAGAGTCAGAAAACCAGGAACCACGTTCGACTTTCTTCTTCCTGCTTCCCCTCCACAGTCCACAGCAGTCCCTCATCACTGGGCATGGGCCCCCTTGCCCCTCTTCACCCTCCTCTGCCCACCTCCGTCCTCCCAACCAGCAATCTGTGGGAAGATGGTGGGATCCCATGGTCCCGAAGGCAGGAGGGGAGCAAAGAAACCGAGGCAGGCCCATCCTCTCTCTTCCAAAAACGACCCTCTGTGTCCTTTCCCTCCTAGCTCTCAAGAGCATTCAAGAATTCAGGAATGGGAAGAATCAGACGTCAGTCCACCTCACAGTGGGGACACCAGCACTAACATTTTGTTCCCTGGGCTCTGGAATGACCAGGGTCAGGGCAGCCTGATTTACTCAAGCTGCTTTAACAAAGTAAGTGAATGGAGGAGCCATGGAGTCCCTGTAAATAAAGGCAGACTCGCTGGTCGCCCGCTGAGCTGAAAACCACAGGAAGAAAGAGAAGAGATTCAAGCCTTGGCTCTCAAATAAGACTTTCTCCCCGAACCTAATGTTCTGGAAAAATCCTCCTAATTAGTCATTAATTGGTACATTATCAGTGCTGTGTGCCCAGGATTAAATGGGTAATGGCCATTATTTCTAGAGAGCAAGGTAATGCATCTCCAAGCTGGGCAGAACGCCCCTTCACTTCGGTAACCCCCAGCAGCACCCCAGCAGCGCTGCAGACTCTCCTTTCCCACTTGTTGGATGGACATTTTTTGAGAAGGGCTTTTTCCTCTTAAAGAACCCCTTATCGTGAACATCTCATTCTCCCGTTCAGGAACTTTACGTTTCCAACCTCTTGGTCATTCAAGGAGAACACTGCAGGTAATTTTAGCATCGCTAATTGGCTCTGCTGAAGAAACTTATTTTAAACAACTATGATTCAGCTTTTAATCATAGCATTTTGTTATAGTGTCATTATGGGAAAAAAAAAAAAACCACCCTGGACTTTATTCTCCACTAAAAAAATTAATTAGTTAAGCATCTTAAAGTTTGGCCATATTCTCTATTGGTCAAAACCTTCTATATTTTTATATTATCCAAATGTCTTATGGCCAAGGTACATGGAGACAGAGAGAGAGAGAGAGAGAGACAGTAGGAGAGAGACAGAGAGAGAGGAGAGAGACAGAGAGAAAGAGAGCAGGGAGGGAGGGAGAGAGGAAGGGAGGAACACTGTGGGAATCAGAAGTCTTAAGTTTGAGTCCCAGTTCATTCTTGCACCTGATGATTGCACAGACATGTCCTCACCCTCTCTGGACCACAGGGACAACCCCGTCTCAAGGGCAGGGAGGGGATGATTTCTCAGGAGAAGTGAAGAGAAGCTGCGCTGAGGGAGCAGCTGATGAGCAGGATCCCCGACCACCAGGGAGAGGCAACACCTGGCCTGGAGATGCTCAGATTGCAGGTTTGGACACTTGGGCCCGGTCCACCGGTGGGACAGAAGGACCAGAAAGTGGCGGAGAGGGCTGCAGGGGGACAGTGTCAGGAATTAGGGAGAACTCAGGGTCTCTTTGGGTTGAAAAAGTAATCCCTCCTCCTCCTTTCCCTTCTCCTCCCAGGACTTTCAGAAACAGAGACACTGAGGAGTGGGGACAGATGCCTTGTCTTGGCTCCGTGCTTCTCTGCCTCTTCTGTCCCAAGCAGCCAGGACTGCGATGGAGGTGACGCGCATCTGGACCAGGGCCAACAAGGGACCGAGTTCATTAAGTGCTTGACCCTGCTAGGAAGGGGGTGTCGTGGGACCCTCCTGGACACTGTCCTCCCCCATTTGTTTGTTTCCTGCTCCTCTAGCCTGGGTTGAGATACCTGGAAGACCTCCTGCATCTCTGGGGGCTAGGTTTGTGCCCACGGGTCTGTTTTCCCTTCTTACTGAAGGGTCTGGCCATCAGTGGACCCCTGGCAGCATCTCTGGGGTGTTTTTAGGAAGCACACTGCACGTGAGAGCCCACCGAAAACGTCAACAATGCTCTCTTGAGTGATCCAGGAGATTTTCCTTTCCAGATTGTAACACAAGATCGAGAAGGCTGTGGGAACACACGTACCACAAAGGACGTCGGTCTAGGTGAGGCCACCCTCCTCTCTAGATGTCTGCACCCTGGGCACCTGGTAGGTGGACCACCAGTCTGCACTCACTATGCAGACAGCCCCCCATTTTAGTCCAAAAAAGGTGTAAGTGTTAAGTCAGGAAGTGAAGGATCTACATATTCCATCAGTTAGGATAAGGATGGTATCAGAGATGCCAAGTAACAGTGGTTTAAACACATGAATAGGGGCTTCCTTCTCTTGTAAAGTCTGGCAGAAGTGATCCAGGTCCACGCCACCAGGCCCTAAGGCCCAACTCCATATGTCCTTCCAGTTGGCCACCCCTACTGTTGGGGTCCTTGTCTCATGGTCCACAATGGCGGCCCAAGCACCCCATCTGCACTCCAAGCAGTGGGAAGGCTGCAGGCCCTGTGGCAGGATTCTGTTGCTCATTGGCCGGAACCAGTCACATGTCTTCACTGGGTTGGCAGGAGGCAGGGAAATGTAGTCTTTCTTCTAGGCTGCACCTCCCCAGCTAAAATTTCTATTCTTTGGAAGAAAGATATTTAAGGGAAACAGCAAACTCTACCTCACATATAATGGCGTAGGCAAGTAGTTCTATTCCCGGAAAACAAAAATGCCTCCACATACAGTTTCTGTGAGCACCTTCCTGCATATGTCCAGACGACATAGCAGGAAGGTGAGTACAGCCCAAGAGCAGGTCCAGGTGAGGGTATAGAGCTGGCGCCACGCCCAGGCAACCCCCTCCCCAGTGGCCGGTGTTTCTCCCCAGGTTGAGAATAGTGCCGGGCAGCCGTATGCTTTCTGCAGGGACCCGCTGGATGCCTACAACTGGGCTCAGGCAAAGACTCTTCTGCAGTCACCACAACGCAAGTCCTGTGGGCCACCATCACCAGTCCCTCACCTCAACACACACCCTGCTGGCCCCCTGCCCTAAACCAGAGTTTCCCATCAACACTGTTGACTGAATACGTCTCTGTTGTGGAGCTGTCCTGTGCCATGTAGGATACTTAGCAACATCCCAGTGTGGTAACCAAAAATGTCTCCAGACATTGCTAAATGTTTTTTTATCCCCTGGGAGCAAAATTACACATCCCCCTCCCCTATTGAGACCACTGCCCTGAGCTCAGTACCACTACTTCTACACCCCCAGCTGAAGCTTCCATGTTTGTAAGACCCAGAAAGGGAGGCAGGGATGGGACCTCTTCCATCTGCAAGGAGAGGAGGTGATTTTTGAAGATGGGGTGCAGGGTTTCAAATGAAAAGTTGGGAAACTGGGAAAAGAGAGAGGCAGAATGAGACAAGGGAATGCTACTAGAGATGTGCTCATTTGAAAGCCTAAGCCTAGAGGTGGCTCAGACTTCTTCGGGGAAATTGAAATAGAGCTTAGGGAAAGAAATCACTTCATCTGTAGGTCCAGGAGCTATTAGAGATCATCCTGCAACCACATGGAGAATATCTGCCTTAGGCTGAAGTTAAGCAGTGGCAGGTAGAGCTGAGAGTTGGGAGAGAGATCGGCCTGGTGACATCATCTGAGACCCTGGATCCAACTGGGTCTGAAACCCCATCCTTCTCTTCTCTTCTCTTCTCTTCTCTTCTCTTCTCTTCTCTTCTCTTCTCTTCTCTTCTCT
>NW_023270515.1:664620-670811 GCF_011800145.1 Mirounga leonina
CTTCTCTTCTCTTCTCTTCTCTTCTCTTCTCTTCTCTTCTCTTCTCTCTCTCCTCTCCTCTCCTCTCCTCTCTTTTCTTTTGCTTAAGCCAGTCTAAACTTGATTTCTGTCACTTATACCTGAAGGAGTCCTGATCTAGGTAGTATTAGTCTTTAGGTCTAGGTAGTATTAGTCAGCTCTATGAAGCCTCAACATCTTCATACCTAATTGGTCTTAATGTTATTTAATTTCTGTTAATTGAGTGAGATGCTCTCTGATCCAAGATTTGCATTTCCTCAGCATGAAAGTGAAGAACAGAACCTAATGCAGACTTTATTTCTAACTGGAATCCAGATAGTTTGCCTTCTAGAAAAAAATAGAAAAGAAAAGAAAGAAAAAAGTCTTATGATTTGAGCACAGAGAATGGGCTTAGGGGGCATCTTTGTGTGAACATAAGTGGTCTGTGCTTGCTCAGAACCACCGGGAGAGGCCTTGCCCGCAGCACAGGTCAAGCACAGAGTGGATTACTCACTTAATGTTCTTTGCTTCAGAGAAAGCATCTAGATTGTAAGATTCATGAAGCTCTTGGGACTTTTGTGTTTTCAATTCCTTTGCTAGACTTGACTCAAGTCCTGGACTAGAGATCACTCTCCATAAGTAGTATTTATAGTTGAAAGAACGTAGGTGACGGGAATCAGATACCTGAGGTTGTTCTTTGATTTTAACAACCTATTATTCATTGAAAACCGTCCAAGTAGAAGACATGGTCCTAAGTTTCATACGCTATGGAATTACTTTTAAGCTGCAGAATAGTATTATATTTATTATGAAAATTTGCTGAATAAGGAACAATTCAAGTTATAGCAAAGAAAACCCAAAAAGTACAAACAATCAAAAGCTTAGAGGATAATTGAAAATAATTTAATTTGTAGTATAAATAATATCAACAGTTTTAAATTAGCCAACTGTGTCCCAGAAACATAGTGCGATTCAGAAGATTATTATTATACTTAGGATCTCAGAAACATTTCTTTTTACCTTTGTTTTTTTTCTTTAAACACACAAGTATAATCTCAGAGATATCCCTCCAGTGTCTAGATTTTCTGTTTGTATTAGAGATGTTTTGTTGAGAGAAAATTATCATTTGTTTCGGGTAACAGCAAGAATGGACCAACCGAAATAAAAGCCTTGGTTAATGAAAAACTTCAATAGGAGGGAAAAAAAATCATCGAAGTAGAGCGAGTTTTCATATGTTTACCCTAAAAGTAACCTAGATTCCATCTTGAAGGTAATAGATATACAGACTGTTCGTTGTATATATTGGCACTGGTTTAAAAAAAATGCTTTTGTAAACATATCCTATTAAAACTTAATTGCTACTTTTATCATTTACTCAAGTAACATATGAAAGGACTAGGGCACATTCATCAGGGAAGTAGTCATTTTATGAATGCTCAGGGACGGTGACTTATTGCACAATGTGCCCTGCCTTCCTGGTTTATGGGACAGTTAGAGTACATAGATGGTAAGTGTTATCTGCACATGGCTGTAAAAGGCCCTTTAAAGATGATCCAGAAGCATCAACTCATTAAATAGCTCTATTTGTAAGTCTGTGCGCATGTATTTTTCAATTTCCTGGGTCATGTTTGTTTAAGAAAACCCCAGCCAACTATCTTTCAGTCCAAACGTTGGATTTCAACTCTGAATGTGGGGTGAAGTGGGAAACTTTCATCAGGATCGAAACATAGACCCAGGGCAACTTCCAGAAATCCTATTAAACCCTGAGAGTCCCAGATGTTAGATTGACATTGACAGATTTCCGTAAGTTTATTCCCGTGTGCTTGGGGCTAAGCCAGGTCCAGCATCTATTGTTAAATCCTGCGCAAGATTCTACGAGGTTGGATTTTTGTTGTTGTTGTTGTCTTCTTTTTACTATCAAGACATGGCAGTTCTGGGAGCTTTGCCTTGGAATGGAGTCAGGTGGCTGACCTTCAGTCTTTGAACAGTCCTTGCTAGCAACATGACAATCACCTCAGGACCATGTGACAACGCAGGTTCTGATTCAGATTGGGGGTGGGGTTGAGTATCCACATTTCCAACAACCTCCCCATACTGCTGATGTGTCAAAACCCCAACACAGCTAGAGGCAGAAGTCCCATCTGTCCAGCTAATAAGGAGCTGGTCACAGCCATCCCATCATCAGACTTCCCATTGGAAAGTGAGCTCCAGGATGCCTAGAAACTCCTATGGCCAAAATTTCTCTGAAGACACCAAAGCAGGGCCACCTGCCATTTTCATCTGCCAAGTGAGGATATCGAGCCTTCATTTAGAAGGTCTGCAGGCTCAGTGCTCTCATTATAGCCCAAAGAAATCTAGATGACACTGGAAAATGACATGTGGCCAATTCCCACAGAAATTATGGAATTTTTGGCCTGGGAAAGACACTAGAGGGATGAGCTCACTTTTCATCATTGAAAGAAATCTATCGTTAACAGCCTCTGCTTCACGTGAACACATCCACGGTCTCCCAGAGCCTGAAGTACTCAGCAGAGCTATGACGGCGGCAGGGGAGAGGCCCGGCCAGGTAACCCCAATCCCACTCTGTGAGGCCATCTGAGGCCTCCCCAGTGGAATTCTTCAGGTTCCAGAGGAAAGTCGGAAATGCTCAGATGTAGTATAATACACCATTTTTTTCCCCTTCCTTTTGATCACGGAGGGGAAGTTCACATAACATAAAATTAACCATTTAAAGTAAGCAATTCAGAGCCATTCGGTATCTTTACAACGCTGTGCCTGTACCTGTCGCTTCAACACATCTTCATGCCCCCTGAAGCCCCACGTCCACTTACCAGCCACGCCCCCCAGCCTTTCTGTTTCTACGCATTCACTTAGCCTAGAATCCGATGGGTATGTGGTCTTTTGTATTGTCTTCTCCCGCTTTGTATAGGCTTTCAAGCTTCATCCATGTGGTAGCATGTATTAGAACTTCATTGCTTTTTTTTAAATTTTATTTTATTATGTTATGTTAATCACCATACCTTACATCATTAGTTTTTGATGTAGTGTTTCATGATTCATTGTTTGTGCATAACACCCAGTGCTCCATGCAGAACGTGCCCTCCTCAATACCCACCACCAGGCTAACCCATCCTCCCTCCCCCCTCCCCTCTAGAATCCTTAGTTTGTTTTTATTTATTTTGTTTTGTTTTTTTGTTTTTTTGGGTTTTTTTGGTTTTTGGTTTTTTTTAATTTTTTTATTGTTATGTTAATCCCCATACATTACATCATTAGTTTTAGATGAAGTGCTCCATGATTCATTGTTTGTGCATAACACCCAGTGCTCCATGCAGAACGTGCCCTCTTTAATACCCATCACCAGGCTAACCCATCCTCCCTCCCCCCTCCCCTCTAGAATCCTTAGTTTGTTTTTATTTATTTTTTTTGTTTTTTTGTTTTTTTGGGTTTTTTTGTTTTTTGGTTTTTTTTAATTTTTTTATTGTTATGTTAATCCCCATACATTACATCATTAGTTTTAGATGAAGTGCTCCATGATTCATTGTTTGTGCATAACACCCAGTGCTCCATGCAGAACGTGCCCTCTTTAATACCCATCACCAGGCTAATTCATCCCCCCACCCCCTCCCCTCTAGAACCCTCAGTTTGTTCTCAGAGTCCATCGTCTCTCATGGTTCGCCTCCATTGCTCTTTATAGTGAGTGATACACCATTGTGTGGTAGGCCACACTTTGTTTATTCACCTGTCCACGTGGATTGGGTTGTTTCCACCTTTTGGGGGATTGTGAATAACGTTGCTACGAACATGCAGGTGTATGGATTTGGGTCCCTGTTGCCAATTCTTTAGGGGCATACACCTCAGTGCACCAGTTCTGTAGGTGAAGAAGCAGGCCACAAGAGGCTGGGTGACTGGCCAGGGACTAGACGCCAGGAGCCCGAGGGGCCGACCCAGCTCCAGGGAGCCATACCAGTCCATGGTACCCCCAGCCAGTCACCTCCACACTGGTTCGCGGGCTGGGGGAGCCTGCCTTGTTTCCCTTCCTTGCCAGTTCTTTCCACCTTCAGATCTCAGCTCTCCATCCACCTTCCCGTTGGTTCATGATCCTCTCAGGAACTGAAACTGGTCCCCATATGCAGAGGGCAGGGAGAGCTCAAAGAGAAAAGTAGCCACTACGGGCTGGCAGTTTTAATAAGCAAAGGGAACCTACACATGAGGCTTTTGTTGGGCAGCAGCGAGATGAATGAATCCCTGCCCCAGCCCTGACACCAAATCTGGAAAGTTTAGAAAGAGGCCTTAACAGGGTTCAGTCACGTGTACCCCACAGGTATCTCAAGACCACATCACCATCGCAAGGTCATGTCCTTGGAGCAACCTGTAGGAGCGGGAAAGGCCAGCGGAACTCACATTCCAGGCATGAGCAGAGGTGAGGAGCCTCCGAGTGCCTGGGTCCAGCTCACAGGTCAACTGGAGGGCACGTCTTTCTGATGACCCGCCCCAACACTTCCCCATGAGCCTTCCCTGACCCAACCATGGTCCCGCAGGCCCTCTTTCCTCTACCGTCCACAGTCTTATAATAATCTCAACCAAATCCCACACGGCATGCCATGCAATCCCACAAAGCCACTTGTTTCAGGGTATCTTGCCAACCGCGTTGACTGTAAGACCTTGGAAGACAGGAGCTCCTTGAGTCTTCGTGACAGAAGCCTGGTGACATCCCATCTGTGGGTGTCCACTCTGGCTGATGTCATGGCTGCTGTAAGTAGATATGGTGGTGACCGTGTACCTCATTAGCTGCAACACTGAAGGGCAGCCACTCTGGGTTCTGGAACTCTCTCTACAGCCCATTATATCACCTGCTGGTGATGGCCACAGAGTGAAGTCACCATAAATGTGCAGAGACATGCAAACCGTGTCAACCCCATCCTGCCTGCTTTAGTCCATTATCTGAGTGTAACCAAGAGGGGAGTGGACGGCCCTCCTCCCAGCCTTGCATGCAGAGTGGCCAGTGGAGGCCCCGCTGACTAGCGATTAGCTCCATGAGCTCATCTGGAGGACCCAGACATCAGTTTTGCCAATTTGCACACTGGATCTTTTTTTTTTAAGATTTTATTTATTTATTTGTCAGAGAGAGAGAAAAAGAGAGAGGGCGGGCACAAGCATGGGGAGCGGCAGACAGAGGGAGAAGCAGGCTTCCCGCTGAGCAAGGAGCCCGTTGTGGGACTCGATCCCAAGACCCTGAGATCATGTCCTGAGCCAAAGGCAGATGCTTAACCGACTGAGGCACCCAGGCAGCCCTGGATACTCGATCTTTTATAGAGATTGTTAAGGAAGTGCTCTAGGGCCTCTGGAAAAAATGCCATTAAAAAACACAATTAAAAAAAAAAATCCATCCCAGAGATTTCCATTCCCCAATTGGGTTCTCTACCTCTGTTTAAAGGTGTGGAAACCAAAGCTTGGGGCAAACTCATATGGCAGTGACGAGGAGACCAGGTGAGAAGCCCCAAGGCCCTGCTTTCCCCCCACGCCTGCAAGAACGCAATGGAAAGTAGGGACCTTGCAGAAGAGTCTGACAGGGGCTGCCAGTGCCCGCTCCGGCGGCACCTTGCCCGGGCCCGCCACCTCCATGTGCCTCAGGTTGGCTGGGCCCCAGGGAGGCACAAGGCCCCTCGACCTCTTCACCTGCTGAGCAAACCCCGTCGTCCAAACAACCAGGTGCCCACAGGTGCTGTGTATACAAGACTCCAATAAGAGGACACCTGTGTGTATCCAATTTCTCACCAACACCAGCTTACCCAGGAAGCATAAAGGGGAGGAAAGCTACTGAGCTGTTCGTCAGGTAAATAGTCATTATTTGTCTTTGTGCTAGAATAATCCCCTCTGCAGAAAGAAAAGGAAGTGTGGAAGGTGGAAGACTTCAGGGGGGCAGGAAGCAGACCATCGCAGCTAGGGAGCCCCCTCGTCCACTTGCGTGGACAAGTTCCTCCCTCTCAGCCTCAGTATTCCTGTCTGTGAATGGGAGTAACAATCAAACCATGCTCGTATAAAAATAATATTTGTCTGGGTGCCTGGGTGGCTCAGTTGGTTAAGCGACTGCCTTCGGCTCAGGTCACGATCCTGGAGTCCCGGGATCGAGTCCCGCATCGGGACTTCCCTTCTTGGGAATTTTATAAGAACCGGGTGAATGCGTGACTTTTCCT
>NW_023270515.1:680811-851256 GCF_011800145.1 Mirounga leonina
CTGCCTTCGGCTCAGGTCATGATCCTGGAGTCCCGGGATCGAGTCCCGCATCGGGCTCCCTGCTCGGCAGGGAGTCTGCTTCTCCCTCTGACCCTCCCCCCTCTCATGTGCTCTCTCTCTCAAATAAATAAATAAAATCTTAAAAATAAATAAATAAATAAATAAATAAATAAATAAATAAATAAATAAATATTTGTCCACAACACCCAAAAGGTGGAAGCAACCCAAGTGTCCCCTGATAGGTGAACAGATAAACAAAATATGCTCTCTATATACAGTGCACCAGTATCCAGTCTTAGAAAAGAAGGACGTTCTGACACCTACTCCAACATGGAGAAATCCTCAGGACATCGAAATCAGCCAGTCACGAACAAAAGGACGGATACTGTCTGATTCCATGTGTATGGGGCCCCTCGAGGAGTCGGATCCACAGAGACAGAGAGAGGAGCAGTGGGTGCCAGGGGCTGCAGGGAGCAGGGAGTGAGGAGTGTTTCATGGGGACAGGTTTTCACTTTTGCAAGAGTTCTGGAGATGGACTGTGAGGATGGCTGCACAACATTGGGAATGTATATAATGCTGTTGACCTCTACACTCAGAATTGGTTAAGGTAGTTTTGTGCATTTTATCACAATTTTAAAAATAATAATAATTATTATTATTTGCCCTATTCTATATCTGTTTGCCCTATAATATTTGCCCTAATTCTATATCTGTTGCTGGGGAGAAAAGAAAGCCACCCTGCATCATGGAGCCTCACTCACTAAGTCCATTGTTCTCAGTCTTGGCTGCACATTAGAATCTGCCCGGTGGTATCGAGGTAAGACTAAAACCACCAACGACCAATGCCCGTCTGGACAATTCAAATCAGAATCCCTTGGGGTGGGGCGTGAGAGGCAGATTTTCCTAGAAGTCCTACTGTGGGCCACGCATCACCACCTAGACGAGAGCGCCACTCAGCTCAACAGCTTTAGGTCTAATGCTTGTTTATCATCCAGCTGAAGACAGCAAGACGCATGGGGGGGTGTGCATGGACAACTGTGTGCATTGCACTGAATTTTGTATTTAATTAAACTCAGGAAACATGCATTGTCTACAATCAGGGCTGACTTCATAGGCAAGGGTAACAGGTGTGGTGGCGTGGGCCTACCTCCAGAAGGGCCCCACTCTTGGTTTCATGCTCAGTAGTCACAATCTTGAAATTCTTAATTTTTGACCACGGGGCCCCCAAGCTTATGTAGCCAGTCAGCAGGCCATCGAATGTGAACTTGGGTCTTTGGTTTGAAGTCTGTCACTCTGGCACTCACAATAATATACTCTTTGGTTGAACCACAAGCAATGACATTTGGCCAAATGCTATGGATTTCACAGGCAGCATGTGATCTGGCACAAACTCAACCAGTCCATAAGCACTGTAGGAGGTCAGTGAACCAACAGATAAATCTAGATCACTCCCCCATTCTGTAATTCCCTGGGCTTGGTGAACAGTTCTCCTAAGGAGAGAAGGGAGGAGAAAGGACACATGAGTCAAAAGCTCTGTCAGGACAACATGTTGTGGGCACTTGCCTTCTTCCCTCAATCCAACCAGCTTGCTGAACAAGCAAGAGGGCCAGTCTGTTAGAAGGAACTTTAAAAAAAAAAAAGCGAGTGTGAACAGGTGCACTCCAGATAATGAACCTGAGCAGGGCCATTAAGCCACGCTAGAGATAATGCTGCTTTTCTCAGGAATAAATCTAGGGCGAGGTAAACTGAAAAATGTGTAATCTCAGGTGAGAAGTGATGAACACTCTGTCTTGGAGCTTCTAAATGAAGGTTGTGCAGCTGACTGCTGGGTAGCTATGGTGTTAGCACCCAGGCGGCAGATGGCTTTGGACACCAGCCGTCTCTGGATCTCCCCAAGAAAATACCACTCCGTACTTTGCCACCAGCTACTTCCTCTCGGTGGAAAACTACTGCCTCCTTAAACTAGTGCATGGAAAAATACATGGTCAGTGCCACTCCGGGCTAGAGAGGCACACATCCCACAATGATTTCAAATGATCCAGACTTTCATCATTTAAAAAAAAAGTCTGTGGGCGGGAAAGGAGGAAGAATCGTGAGCCCCCGAAGCAGATGAGTCACTTCAGAGAGAGATGACAAAGCCATTTTTGAACAGATGGGTTGACAGGACACTTAGCCAACTTCTCTTCATTCATTCATGCAGGCATGCATGCATTCATTCAACAAATATTACTTAGGGCTCACTGAGCACTGGGATCCAATGTGGGCGCTGGAGAAGTCTGCAACGCATAGAGCAAAACCACAACATGGCTCTTCTCTTAGAGCTTCCACTTGTGGAGGGCAGAGAAGCAACTGTTAGGAAACCATTTCACGTGGTGACGAGCTGGGGGTTGGGGAGGGGAAACTGGGTGGGGCGGGAGTAGGGGCTGCTGCCATTTTAAATGGAGATAGCCTCGGGGGAAATGTGGTATTAGAGCAAAGAGCTAAAGAACGTGCTACAGGAGCTAGGAGGTTGTCTGGGGGAGAGGGGTCCCTTCAGGCAGTGGAGGACCCAAATAGCTGGAAGTGATAGAAATGGCAGCCGGGGGCCACACGTTTGCCTCTTCTCTGTGTGGCTGTCCTGCTCATGCACACCTCTCCTGAGCCTGCTGACCCAGCAGGAAGGCTGCTTCCCCTCCCTTCCATGGAAGCAATCACACTTTGTAACCTGATTCTTGTTTTCTCCAAAGACAATCTGTTTTTGACATCATGATTGGGAATGAGTAAACGATAAGTTTCAAGGTCTTCAGCCATTTATTGTTCAGGGCTTATCAGAATGAAATAAAAAGTAAAACAGCCTTCCTTCCTCATCCAGAAACCTCAAGGCATGCATGTATTTCTCGTAAACAAGCAATGTATTGATCACCCGAGATGAAGAAGCAATTAAGCTCAGACCTCAAATGCAAATTATTGCAAAGCAAACATCCTAGCAGGTGTTACTTGAGCTAACCTGGGTAATGATTAACTCGGTTTTGTACCTATACCTTGAGCCATTTTCCAGTCAATAAGACGCAATTCTATGTCATGTTTCAGAAGATGCTGCTCTTATGCACTGAAGGTCTTCCACGCCCATTAAATCAGTGTGAGAATTTTCCCTAGGAAACCCCCAGGGGGCTTTGAGTGGGAAGGTTTTAACCAAAGGCAGCTGGAGTGGGTTGAATGGTGGCTCCCCAAAAGATTCGTCCATGTCCTAACCCTCAGACCCTGTGAATGTGACTTTTTTGGGAAAAGGGTTTTTGCACACGGGATTAAGTTAAGGATCCCAAGATGAGGTCATCCTGGATGTGGGGTGGGACCTAGATCCTTATAAGAGACAAAAAGGAAGAGACAGACACAGAGAGGGGCCACGTGAAGACGGAGGCAGAGACTGGAGCCATCGGAAGCTGGAAGAGACAGGGTTGACCCTGCCCTGGAGCCTACAGAGAGCCCAGGACTCTACTCACACTTTGATCTGTGACTTCTGGCTCCCAGAACTGTGAAAGTATGAACTCCTGTTGTTTGGGGCAACCCAGCTTGGAGTGCTTTGTTGTAGCAGCCCCAGGAAAGGAAAGGCACACAGCCCTTGATTTCAAACTCGTGAGTCCTCGAGCAGGGAACCAGCTGAGCGCATGGTGTCTCCACTTCCTCCTGCAGAACCGTGAGCTAAGAAATCACAATGCTTTGTTACAGTGGGGATGTCGTGTGAGGGGCCAGCAGGGGCATTGGTCGGTCTTGCCAGACGGTCGGGGAAGCGAGCCTCCTCGAATGAGTGGCTTAGGCCGGCAGTGAAGCAGTGGGTCATGGAGAAAGCCCACGATGAAGGTCTCAAGGACATCCTCAGTTTTCATTTATAGTCACAATCCCAGAGCCAGAGAAGTCATCGAGGGTCCTGAAAAGCAGAGAATAGAGAACCCAAAGGTCTGGGGCAAGACGGCAGCTTCAGTGGCAGCTGCGAACGCTCTTGCTGGCCCAGAGGTTGAAGGTACTTGGGCCATGGCGTTTTATGTGTGTATGGTGATAGTCCAGGCAGCCCCATGACTGACATCTCCTTACATCACCCAATAAATACGGAGTAAAACCAAGTCAACCGAGGGTAAATGGCACTTTTCTGTGGGATCCTGCCTCCTTGGAGACTTTCCAGTGGAGTGTAAGGCATGATGCTGGCTTTAAAATTTCTCAACAACATCAGCAAAAAATCCCCCAAGTGGTTTCATCTTTCTCCAGTTTCTCTCCAAATGAAATTCAAGTCTGTCCAAATGTCTGCTCCAAAACATTATTCAGACGCCAGTGACATTAAGCAAAGTGGCAGCTCTCGGAATATCTTGGGTAAGTGGCTAGAGCTGCATGCACTTCCTGTGCCGAGAATCACACAGAGTCCACAGTGTTTGTGTTGCGCCTCCGTGGGCTCTGAAAGGCTCCATACAGAGCCCCCGTCCACGGTCCCTGAGGAATGTGGTCCCTGGGGGATGAGGCCCCATCACCCACAGTCAGTGAGATCTTGAGAATATTCTAAACACATGGGTGCTGTCGTGTTTCACTATGAAATAAGTTTGAGTAGCATCTTGATGTAAAACTAAACAGATCAGAACACCAATTTACAAAATCTTCACTACATCTTTCCGGCCACACACAACAAGGCATTCCTGGTGAAGATTAAATGCAAATATGATTAGTGTTCTGCTGTCCCCGGAAACAGGTCCAAGGGAGGGGTCAGGTCCTGCTGTGATGATAAGAGCTTTCCCGTTGTGTCTCTGATCTCCTCACACACACACCCGCCCCATCCAGCTCCCCATCCACGCCAAGACTGCAGGTGGGGTTTGGGGAGAAGCACACCTGAGACGTGGAGGCCTCGCGAGGATTCACCTGCCTGGCACATGCAGAGTGAGCTTGTGAAGAATGAGCAGGGAGTCTGCAGGCCAAAGAAAATTTAGCTTGTGTGTGATTGGCAGAGGCTAGTCTAACACATGCTACCGCTTCTGGAGTCGTGTTCTGTGAGTCTAGGGGAAAAAGAAATCACAGCAAATCCAGCAGCCGTGGGGCAGCTCTCTGAGTCCCCCTGCCTGGGGAACCTCCACGTCACTTGGGACAGAGGTTTCAGCTGTGCTTCTCGCCCACGCCTGCCACCAGCCGAAGGAACTGGCTCTTATAAGAGGCAGATGGGTCCCTGAAAATCCCCTTGGATCCATTTGGTATTTCTTGGTGGGATTTAGTTCCTTGATCTTCCTTCCCTTCATCTCTATTATTTTCCTACGGCTGCTGTAACAGATTATACAATTTTAGTGTCTTAAAACAACACAAACTTATTATCTGATGGTTTTAGAGGTCAGAAGCTCAAACCTAGTCTCACAGGGCTACAATCAAGCTGTTCGCAGAGCTGGTTCCTTCTTCTTGGCCTTTTCTGGCTTCTAGAGACACTGGGTGTGCCCGTTGGCTGTGGTCCCCCATTTTTAGAGCTAGCAGGAAAACCAGAGCTTCTGCCAACCTCTCTCTCTGCTTCCAATGTCACATTCCCTTTCTGGTTTCATCTTGTTTCATTTTCCCTCCCTTCCCCTATGATCCTCTCTTTTGTTTCTCAAATTCGTCATATCAGTGAGGTCATATGACAATTGTCTTTCTCTGACTGACTTATTTTGATTAGCATAATACCCTTTAGTTTCATCCACGTTGTTGCAAATGGCAAGATTTCATTTTTTTTGATGGCTGCATAATATTCCATTGTATATATATACCACATCTTCTTTATCCATTCATCTGTTGATGGACATCTAGGCTCTTTCCATAGTTTGGCTATTGTGGACATTGCTGCTATGAACATTGGGGTGCAGGTGCCCCTTCGGATCACTACATTTGTATCTTTGGGATAAATACCCAGTAGTGCAATTGCTGGATCATTTGGTAGCTCTATTTTCAACTTTTTGAGGAACCTGAGATACTGTTCTCCAGAGTGGCTGCACCAACTTGCATTCCCACTAACAGTGTAGGAGGGTTCCCCTTTCTACGCATCCTCGCCAATCTGTCTTTTCCTGACTTGTTAATTTTAGCCATTCTGACTGGTGTGAGGTGGTATCTCATTGTGGTTTTGATTTGGATTTCCCTGATGCCGAGCGATGTTGAGCACTTTTTCATGTGTCTGTTGGCCCTTTGGATATCTTCTTCGCAGAAATGTCTGTTCATATTTTCTGCCCATTTCTTGTTTGGATTATTTGATTTTTGGGTGTAGAGTTTGATAAGTTCTTTATACATTTTGGATACTAGCTCTTTATCTGATATGTCATTTGCAAATATCTTCTCTCACTCTGTCAGTTGTCTTTTGGTTTTGTTGACTGTTTCCTTTGCTGTGCAAAAGATTTTATCTTGATGAGGTCCCAATAGTTCATTTTTGCCCTTGCTTCCCTTGATTTGGCGATGTTTCTAGGAAGTTGTTGCAGCACCATACTGTCTTGATGATGACAGCTTTGTAATAGAGCTTGAAGTCCGGAATTGTAATGCCGCCTGCTTTGCTTTTCTTTTTCAACATTCCTCTGGCTATGCAGGGTCTTTTCTGGTTCCATACAAATTTTAGGATTATTTGTTCCATTTCTTTGAAAAAAGTGGATGGTATTTTGATGGGGATTGCATTGAATGTGTAGATTGCTCTAGGTAGCATTGACATCTTCACAATATTTGTTCTTCCAATCCATGAGCACGGAACGTTTTTCCATTTCTTTGTGTCTCCCTCAATTTCTTTCATGAGTGTTTTATAGTTTTCTGAGTACAGATTCTTTGCCTCTTTGGTTAGATGTATTCCTAGGTATCTTATGGTTTTGGGTGCGATTGTAAATGGGATCGACTCCTTAATTTCTCTTTCTTCTGTCTTGTTGTTGGTGTATAAGAATGCCACTGATTTCTCTGCATTGATTTTCTATCCTGCCACTTTACTGAATTCCTGTATGAGTTCTAGCAGTTTTGGGGTGGAGTCTTTTGGGTTTTCCACATAAAGTATCCTATCATCTGCAAAGAGTGAGAGTTTGACTTCTTCTTTGTCGATTTGGATGCCTTTGATTTCTTTTTGTTGTCTGATTGCCATGGCTAAGACTTCTAATACTATGTTGAATAGCAGTGGTGATAGGACATCCCTGCCGTGTTCCTGACCTTAGGGGGAAAGCTCTCAGTTTTTCCCCATTAAGAATGAGATTTGCTGTGGGTTTTTCATAGATGGCTTTTATGATCTTGAGGTATGTACCCTCTATCCCTACACTGTGAAGAGTTTTGATCAAGAAAGGATGCTGTACTTTGGAGACGCTACTCTTGTCTTGCTCGCCCACATCCCCTTTGCCCAGCACAGGGCTCAGCTCACCACCAGTGCTCCCTGGTGTCTAGAGGGGGAAGGGAGTGAAGGTAGCAGAAGATGCCACCCCAGCATAGGTCTCTTTGGCAGAAAGATTATTTTGAGCTGGTTATTTTTGAGAAACTGCAGACACAGGAGAAGCTCTGAAAACAGAGCTGAAGTCAGAGTTTATAAGGGACACTTACATGTGGCCATCTCTGTGGGTAAGTGTATCTCCCTCTCTGCACCAGGAACAGGGGGTGTCTCGAAATCTCCAGAACCCTTATCAGTGGACAAGGCCAGACTTCAATCTGCATAACAACCTCACCCTTGTTAGGTGTGCTTTTCCTGCTCACCTCCCATAACCTCCTCCTTCTCCCCAACAATATCTTTCTTTTGTCTGTAGCTGAAGGTGATATTTAAGGTGGTGGCTTGGACCCTCTCGGGGTGTGTATTCATTTTCCCTGGTCTCCCCCATGTATCCATGAGGTATACACACAATACACTTCTTCTCCTCTTTGTCTTGTTAATCTCTCTTTTATGACAGCGGGTCTCAGCCAAGAACCCAAAAGGGTGGAGGGAACCTTATTTTTCTCTGCAGGAGAGAAAGAAGGAATTGTTAAGTTTAGCTTCTCCTTCACGAAGCTTCCAAAGGCATTGTTAGAACACTTAAAATATTTGAAAATAAGACCTATATAAGTTATATGTTAAGTGAATTATGCTGAAGAAGACAGTCTGTGGCTGTTGTCTTCTCTCCTCTGCCTTTAAATATGTTTTACCATCTCAGATAAGAAAGTAACAGCTCCAAAATGGTGAGATAGTTTGCTTCTCTTTAAAAAGTCATAGGAAGGACGCCTGGGTGGCTCAGTTGGTTAAGCGTCTCACTTCAGCTCGGGTCATGATCTCAGGGTCTTGCGATCGAGCCCTGGGTTGAGCCCTGGGTTAGGCTCTGTGCTCAGAGGGGAGTCTGTTTCTCCCTCTCCCTCTGCTCCTCCCCACTACTCATGCTTGCTCTCTCCAATAAATAAATGAAATTTTTTTTTTTTAAAGTCATTGGAATAATGAAGTCCTTTAAGAATCTATGGGTCACCTTAGTTACCAAACCCCTGACCATGGCCATTTCTGGCACACCCACACTCCCTCACTCAGCCCCCCACCTCACTGTGACCCTCTCTACCTAGCTTCACTTGGAATTCTGTTTTTTTAAAAACACAATTTTGGTGCTTTTTTTTTTATTATGTTCAATTAGCCAACATATAGTACATCATAAGTTTTTGTTGTAGTGTTCAATGATTCATTAGTTGCGTATAACACCCAGTGGTCATCACAACATGTACCCTCCTTAATATTCATCACCTGTCACCCCATCCCCCCACCCCCCTCTCTTCTGTAACCCTTAGTTTGTTTCCCAGAGTCCTGAGTCTCTCATGGTTTGTCTCCGTCTCTGATTTTGGCTTTCTAAAGGATGCCCTGGGCCACCCTAAACCAGAGTCAACAAACTCTGGTCCTCCTGTTTTTGTTAATAAAGTTTTATTGGAACACGGTCATTTGTTTATACACAGAGCTGAGCAGCTGGGTATGAGACCCTCTGGCCATAAAGCCTAAAATATGTACTGCCTGGCCGTTTAGCAAATGTTTGTAGACTCCTGCTCTCAATAAACCCCACTGGCCAAATGGCCTCCGGCCCTACCTACAGTCTCTATTGGTGTGGTAGAGATCAATTGTGCTCACTGGCAGCCCATTCCCCTCTCCTTTCTGGCACAAGGGAATCCACCCTTGCCACCCCATGTGACCCATTCTGGCCCATGAAACACAAGCAAAAGTGATATGTGTCCCTTCCAGGCTGAGGCAGTGACAAGTCCCTGTGCAATTCTCAGCCCCTCCCTGTATCTTGATGGGGACCCTGAGTGATAATAGAGAACGGAATCCCCACCACTGCTGATAGAAGGTGAGCGTGCAGTGAGCAAGAATAAACTTTCACATATTATGCCACTGAGAGTTTAGGACTGTTTGTCACAGCGGCATAAGCCTGGCTTGTCCTGACTACTACAATGGTCTTCTGGGGGAAAGAATTAACTTGTGTTTCTTAAAGCTTAAAAGGGTGCACTTTCACAAAATCTCAGATGGGCATTTGTGAACTTACCCAGAGGAAAAAACACAACTGAGATAAACAGGCTTTTTTCCCAGCAAAGACGGCAATTCACTAGTACCTCTAAGGATGTTAAGGACTCCAAGACCCTGGTCTCCACTGCGCACCACCTGGCTGATGAGAGTCCTTGTATGGACATCCACTGCTACTATTACTACTGCTAATACCACCACCACTCCCACTAGCAACAACTGTGCAGCGAGAACATTTTAAATATGCCAGGCCCTGTGGCAACTGCTTTCCCAGCATTATCTTACTTAATCTGAACAATACCCTCTAAGGTAGAGAGCTTTCTGATCCCCATTTTATGGATGAGGAACCTGAGGTCCAGAGAAGGTAAGTGACTTGTTCAGGGTCACCTACAGCTGTCAAGCGATAGCACTTGGATATAAAACAGGCTCCTTTTGCAGGCTACAGAAGGAAGGCAGAAAATACAGGATGTAAGAGACACTCATTCACACTGTGTTCCTTGCAAAGGGGACATGTTGAGAGACACAAAGGCAGCTGTCTAGGGTAAGCCTCTCACTGGTTGCAGGAGGAAAATCAATGGTTATTTCTGACTTTGCAGCCAAGGAGGCCTGGGGACATACATGTGAGTCCCTGCCTTACTTTCTATCAGCAATATCAATGCCATCCCCTTGAGATCAGATCCTCTATAGAAAATTATGACCTTGGGGAGAAGGAATAAAGGCAGCTGAGACATCTTTTTTTTTTTAATTCAATTAGCCAACATATAGTAAGTACATCATTAGTTGTTGATGTAGTGTTCAATGATTCATTAGTTGTGTATAACACCCAGTGCTCAACATTATACGTGCCCTCCTTAATGCCCATCACCCAGTTACCCCATCCCCTCATCCACCTCCCTTTCCACAACCTTCAGTTTCTTTCCCCGGAGTCCTGAGTCTCTCATGGTTTGTCTCCCTCTTTGATTTCTTCCCATTCAGTTTTCCCTCCCTTCCCCTTTTGTCCTCTGCACTATTCCTTATATTCCACATATGAATGAAACCATATGATAATTGTCTTTCTCTGATTGACTTATTTCCCTTAGCATAATACCCTCCAGTTCCATCCATGTCGATGTAAAAGTTAGGTATTTATCCTTTCTGATAGCTGAGTAATATTCCATTGTATATATGGACCACATCTTCTTTATCCATCCATCTGTTGAAGGACATCTCGACTCCTTCCACAATTTGGCTATTGTGGACTGAGACATCTTTGCTTATGAACCAGAAGGGCAGTATCTCCCCACGCCAGATAACCCAACCAAGAATCAAGGGGTGATTCTTATGATACCTTAAAGCGTTGTAGCTTGGATATGGTCACTTTGGAGACCACAGTTCTTAGCACTCTGGTTCGTGTTTTGTGATTATCAAAATATCTACCTGAGTCTTCAGTGGCCCCAAGTCCTGGAGCCACATGTAAGTGGTTCTAGTAAAGGGTGGGGAACGTCGAGAGGTGCCGAGTTGCCTGGGGGACCTGTGGTCCCTCAGAAGGTCCACAACCATCTCTTTCTTGCCAACCTAGAGGGAGAAAAACCCCAGCAGAGAGTAATTCTGCCCCCCAAGGTTATTTGGCCACATCTGGAATAGGGAGAAGCAAATGAAGAACAAGGAAAAAAAGCAGAAAGTCTTCTCTCCCTCAGGTTCTGCAAATGCTGGTCACCTCACTTGCCCACCCTTCTGGACTGGGCCTGGAGGCACTCTTGGCTGTCACAATGGGAAGAGGGGTAGCTACTGGCTAGCCCTACTGGGTGGAGTCCAGGGTCATTGCTCAAGATCTTACAACGTGCACAACAGCCCTCAGGACAAAGAATGATCAGGTCCAGAACGTCAGCAGTGCCAAGATTGAAACCCCTGGACTAGCTTTGTGTATTTAATAAAGAAATGAGAGCCACAGTTGGTTCTGGAATTCTAAACTCTTAGGAGAGCCAACCGCCAAGTTTCCACCCTGCTGTAATTACCCAGGCAAAGTGACTTAGCAATCTGAACCTCCCCATAAAACTAGCCCTCTAATTGTTGTGGTTTAACAGACTCAGACCTCAGCTTGAGCAGGAGAGGGAGGGCAGGCCCCACAGAAGCCAGACGAGGCCACTGCCACGGGGAACACTGGGCAAGAGCACTTGAGCCTAGCCCTATAGTTCCCATTTGTTTTACAGGGAATACAATCTCCAAGGCCACCCATAAGCCTGACATCACATTAGGGACAAAACAAGTGAAGCTGAGCTGGTGATTCAAATATCCCAAACCACCTACCAAAATTGTAAACCCAGCATTATTTTATTCCACTAAAAGAGCAGTGACGTATCACTGTGTTACTATCCACAGCTTTATCCCTTTTGGTTGATGAGTAGACTGAGGTTTAGGGGATCCAATGACCCGTGGGAAGTTGTACAGCTAACAACAGCAGTCCTGGGCAGCCACGGTGTGCCTCCTAGACCTGCAGTCAGTGCCACATCTACTTCGAAACCAGGGAGGAAAGAGATAGCACCTACTCATCTGTTATAAACCCTTTCTTTACCTGGGAGGCCAAGAGAGGTTCTCATTCCAACTTAACACAGAAAGGTCTTCCTGCAGGTTCAGGCTTGACCTTGACTCTCATAGATGGGAAAGGCAGCACAGAGCCTTTGAACTTCCTGTACCAAATAGGCCATGTGTCCAGACAAGGGCCACTCAGTGATGAAGGATACACCAAGTTTCATCAAACAAAAGAGGCTGTGTCAATTTCAGACTTGTTTTTCTCTTAAATTGTGCATACTAAGATCTTTCTGTGTCTCTCTTGGAAGACCATCTGAACCGGAAATGGGATCAGAGATTTGATCTTGGATTTTTGGGTCATTTCTTCTCCCAGTTCCTAATTCATTCCTCTCCGTGGTTTTACCACAGCCTTCTTGGGTCCTATAAAACAAAACCTGGATTCAGCCCAAGGCTGCTTTCAAACAGAAATGAAGAAACCATGTTAAATGCTAGAGATTCTGTCTTGCCCCACAGGTGTCCTTGCTTACCCTGTAAATGGTACCAATGGCTCTGATGCCCATTTCTTGGACACAGAAGCCAGAAGCTGCTTTCTAGAAAGTGTCATGCACTCTCCTACCTGTAGCCCCCACCCCAATCCCACTCTGTAATACCCACACAGCGAGTACACCTCACAGTGCTGGCATTATCCACCCTTAGGAGAACCTACTTTGTGCCAGGGCCTGGCCCATGAAGGCATCTGCAGATGCTGAGAAAACGGTCAGATGTCAGCTCTGTACAAGTTCTGCTCACTCACCTGGGACACACCTCAGGGGGCACTCAACTCACAGGAGGGGGCGTGGCAAAGAGGTACGCATATCCACTCAGAGCTGGATTGCGGGATTGAACCCCAGCTCCAACTACTTAGGACCATGTGATGTTGGCAAGCTACTCAGCTGAAATGTGCCTTTTCCACTTCGGTCAAAAAGGGATAGAAACCAAGCCTGGTCCTAGAGGAGGCTTGAGAATTAAATGGGTCACCAAGTATGAAAGGCTCAGCCAGTGCTGGCCAAGGGAATCTTCAGAAACAGGGGCTGTTACCGTGTACCTTCACAATAACCCTGGAAGTGGGTATTTTGGGGCCTCTTATCACAGAGGAGGAACCTGAGGCTCAGAAAATGTATGTGACTCCCTGAAGTTCACTTAGATGGTAAGGGGCAGATGCATGTAACCCTAAAACCAGTAAACCCTTCCCCAGTGTAGCCAGTGCAGGGCTCAGCCCAGTCCAAGACCAACTGGGAAGAGGGGGCTTGCCTTGCTTTTGGTGTCTGTACACCCTTCCCGAGTGTGTTTTTGTTATGACTCTAACCTGCTTCCAATGGAGATCTAACTTCGAGTCTAGCCAGGATGATCACGGTGCCAGGAGGCACCTTCGCTCTTTTGCTGATGTAAGGATACAGCCCTGCCTGGCGGTGGGCTGCAAGATCGTTTGTGGACTTGATTTGAAAAGCTCTCACTTCAAGAGTGGGGACTCTATTTAATCCCTGTTGTGATGCTGGAGGAGAAGATTTTTTTTTTTAAGATTTTATTTATTTATTTGAGAGAGAGAGACAGCATGGGCAGGGGGAGCAGCAGAGGGAGAGGGAGAAGCAGGCTCCCAGCTGAGCAGGGAGCCCAACATGGGGCTCGATCCCAGGACCCTGGGATCATGACCTGAGCCGAAGGCGGACGCTTAACCATCTGAGCCACCCAGGTGCCCCGAGGAGGAGAGGATTTAATTAGAGAGAAGCGTGGGGAGAGATGCCATTGGCTGCTGACTTCTTTGCTTTATGTCTGGTTGTGTTGCTGTGCCTGAATCGTCTGGACGAGTGGCCACGAGGGTAGGAGCCCCCCACCCTGTGGTCCGGGGTGGATGGAACATCGGGAGAGGGGGAAGCAGAAGGCGGAGCCAACGTCTACTCCAAGAGGAGGGAACTGGCCTTCCACTCTACGTAAGACTCCCCTGACCTCTCCCCACGGACCCCCCTGCTCTCCCCACACCCCTCCTTGGCCCCGTGGACATCTTCCTAATGCAGCCCCTCTTCGTGGGCAGCTGTCTTCATGACTGAGAGAGTAAGCGACACATTAGCTCGGCCTGTTGGATGGCTGAAGGAAGGAGGGAAGGAAGGAAGGAAGAAAAGAAGGAAGGAAGGACGATCTGTTCTGACATCTGTGTGCTCAAACAATACAAGTCGTGGCTTCCGTGATGCGTGACACTGAAGTCCCAAGTCCCCTTTCCTGCCCCCACTCCGGGAAACTAGATTTGCTGCTGAATCCTGACCTCACGCAGAGGCCGGGCCAGCAGGCCTCTTTCATGTTGTCACTGTCCTTGCTGACCCGGGCATGAGGGCTGGGGGGTGAGGAGCCCAGAGAGAGGTGGGGGTTTCGAAGAGCCCAGACCTGGCTGGTCTCAGGCAGTGGGTGAGGACAGAGCAGAAGGAGCGTGTCCGGCGAGGAACCACGAGAGCCGCCTCCCCAGACAGGTGTGTCCCCACACCTGTGTCAGGGTTCCTCCGAGTCCTGTACGCGGCTAGGACCGTGCCCCCGACTTTGTTCATTAGAGCCCTTAGCCTCTTCACTGAAGCTGCCTTAAACTCCCCATCTGAGCAGTCCAACCTCTCCGCCATGCCTGAGTCGGGTTCTGATGTTTGCTCTGCCTCCTCAAATTCCCTTTTCTCTCTTTCGGTATGCTTTGTGATTTTTTTATTGAAAGCCAAGGTGTCAGACTGGGTATGGCTCCCGGGGAGGTTTCCGCTCGTATATTTCTGCTCCCAAGCTGTGCTTCTCTGCCTGTCGATCTCTCACATTTCGGAGGCCGTGGTTTGCCTTGGGACCTTGGTCCTCTGACAGCTGTTGAGCTGCTTTCTTGTTGTGTGAATGGGAGTGATGGCCTCCAAGCTCCTGACATGCCGGGCCCGGAATCAAATCCACCCATTCCTTTCTTGCCCCACACGCCTCCTGACATCTGTCCCTGGGGTGACGTTGTGAGCTCTCCCTGGGTCCTCTCCCTCCCCTCCCTCCAGTTCCATGTCTCAACATCTCTTGGGTCTAGCTAAAGGCGATTGCGTCCAGCAAAGTCTTCCCTGACACCCCAGTGGCAATACCTTGGTTCTGTCCGTCCCCCGGCCCACCGGACACTGCTCTGTGGAGTCACGCTGCTCGCTGAGGACTGTCCCTCATGAGGCTGAAAGCGTGGGCCTGGTCATCTTTCTATCCCCAAGAGCGGATGCTTAGAAAATATTGACCAGACAACTAAACGTGTCCGTAATTACCATCCTACAGCCAACCCATGTCGTATGCATTTCCAAAAACGTATTATCTTGACATCACCAGCATATCTCTTAGGGAAGGGGGGTGTCTTTGTTTAGCAAAATTATCCTGATGCATCTGCTTGGGGTAGAAACTGAAGACCCAAGGGCATGGCTCAGTGTCAAAGAAGGGGCAGAAGTGCAGCCCAGGGGGGCAGAGGGTCATCCTGGGAACTGGGGAAGGGGAAAGCGCAGAGAAGCAGGGCCGGGGAGGTGAGGGCTGGAGGGCTGAAAACCACAAAGCGAGCCGTGAGCTGGCGCTGAGCCGGCTGCCCACGGGGACTGTCTCAGGCACCGAAACGTTTCTCCCCAGAGTCACTGGTGTTGCTGTGGCAGAAGCGCACGCGCTCCCCACGCCACTGGCCAAATCACACACGCTCTGTGTGAGTGAATTTATAACGGAAAGATCCGGAACCCGATCTGGGTGGACACTGTGAGAAACGGGGATTGTAGAAGGTCTCTAAAGGGAACCAAAGCAGCTGAAGGAGATATTCAGAGGAGTTGGGCTTGTCATGGCCCGCAGAGCAGGAGAAACGCAGCCTAGGATGGAAGGGGCCGAGTTACCGCCGCCGAAGTCTGCAGCCCAGACGCCCGAACCAGGCCTGACCACTGCGCCTCAGGAGGGCCTGCTGTTGTGGGCGCTGCTGGGATGTAGGGGCAGGACCGGCCACAGATAGAGTGAAGGGAACACGGCACACACGGCACACACCTCTCCCGGTTTGCTTTGTTCTGCTGTATTTTGCAAAGCAGACGTGATAATGACGTCACCCGCCCTGAACAGAGTGAACGGGGAGGGATGTGCAGCCACGGTCTGCTACCCATGAGCGAGGCGACCATGCAGATGAGGAGCAAAGACACTCGGAGCCACTGGGCTCGTCAGGTCTTGTCAGGGGACCCAGGGTGACCAGTCCTGCCTCCTGCCTGGGCTCAGGGTTGACCTGG
This sequence comes from Mirounga leonina, assembly GCF_011800145.1. Taxonomy (NCBI): domain Eukaryota; kingdom Metazoa; phylum Chordata; class Mammalia; order Carnivora; family Phocidae; genus Mirounga; species Mirounga leonina. The sequence goes on from NW_023270515.1 coordinate 697,027, forward strand.
GAGTGGGCGCCAACCTAGGATGCTTGGCCTGGAGGTAGAGTCTCTCTCTCTCCCTCTCTCCTCTCCTCTCTCTCATTTCCATCTGGAGCCTGGTTCTGAGAAGACTGCATCCTCACATTCCACCCGTGAATCTTCTAGCCGGAGTCCCTCCAGTAACCCCATTATCCAACACAAGGGAGAAACCCCAGACACATAATACAACATCAACTAATTGCTGGGAGACATCCCCAGCAATCACATGGAAACTCTACCAAAGGAAAATAAATCCAAACCAAAAACACCCCCTCTACAAGAGGCCAAGGTGCTGAAGTACGTTGTAATGCAACATGGGTAATTGTGCTTGGGAAAACAAAGACTCGTATAACACATGGCTTTTAACGAAAATTCTTGAATGCTTTCAAGCAGCTTCAACAGCAGCGCTTGGTGGATTAAAGCCGTAACTGTACCTACAGGTGTATATCAAGTTCAGACATCTGATTCCTGTTACCAGGCCCTGGCCGGGCTGGTGGGCTCAGAGCAGACATAACCATCCTGCTCACCACTTTCCTCAAAGTCCCTGTAATTCACTGTGGGCGTTGTATTTCATGTTTACATCGTCTGGCCTTCTTTGTTCTTAAGAAAACAACCAGCCAATACCAGGAGAGCAAACATTCTTAAGAAACATGAAATCATAGAAGGTCAGCCCTGGGAGGTGGTTCAGAAATCCAGGTTGCCCCTGGGTTCTCAGGAAAGGTATGAGGTCTGCAGAAGGGAAGCAAAAGGCCAGGGGAGCATGGAGTCTGGGGAGCAGAGGGACAGCCCTTGGCCAAGAACCAGATTCCAGAGCTTACACGAAATGGTACCTTCCAATTTCACAACACCTGGATTCAACAATAAGAAAACCCAGTGTTTGTCTGATGTTTTTCCAGTTTATAAAGAGCTCTCAATTGGAATCTCTTTTGAGGATCACAATGTGTGTCTGAACGTGTGTATTATGATTCCCATTTTATAGAATGGGAAATGAAGACGATGATGGTGATGGGGCAAATCAGTGATTCGCCCAAGATCCCAAGGCTGGAGCAAATGGTGGGGTTAACCACATCTTTTGTCAGTTTTGAGGGTTGAAGGGTCACTGGTGTGAACCACGAGGGTCGGGTCACCCTACCTAAGGCCTCGAGCCACGTTGCCCCTAATATCACTGTCCATTGCATTAGGACTCATAGTTTTCAAAGGACTTTTGTGGCTCTTGGGTGCTAAGTGACCCTGTGAGTCAGGCGGGACAAGTGCAGGAAGACAAGATGAAGCGTCCAGAGTTGGCTTTTTCAAGGCGATCTGAGGTCCCTTACTTCTGCTTTAGGCCCCCTTCTCTACATGCATTTACCCCACCCATGAAAGGGGGGGAGTGTTCATAGACTGGTAACATATGAAACCAAAATTATTTGTTTAAGAAAAAGAAAGATGATGGTAGACGGAAGCAGCACCTTCTCAGAGTCAGGCTTCCAGGCAAATTCCCAGAATCCAGCTTGTGAGAGCAGGCTCTGGACGGCACGCCTACCCCCTGAACTGGGGAGATGAGGGGGACCTCATCATCGGTTGTCCACCGACCATGGAGTGCACAGCTCTGAGAAGGAGGCAGCAGCCTGGTTATGTCGGTTTTTGAGGCCAAATCACAGCCTGACTCAGGCCCCCAGAGCTGGGAATCAGAGTCTGGTTGTAACCAGACCTCCAGGCAATTCCAACAGGCAGCCAGGTGGGAGCCAGGGATTTCAAGGATTCCATCAGCCTTGCAACGATGTAAAAATCTCCCTTTTATTTCAAATAAGACAATGAAGGAAAAACCAGTTGACAAAGTAAAAAGTAGATTATATAACTATTATCTTTACAAAGCACTTTCACAAAGCAGTTTTCAGGGAGGTGGGTGAGGGCTGGATTTGTTTTTTGGGTTTTTTTATTATTATTATTGTGTCATGTTAATCACCATACATTACATCATTAGTTTTTGATGTAGTGTTCCATGATTCATTGTTTGCGTATAACACTCAGTGCTCCATGCAGAACGTGCCCTCTTTAATACCCACCAGGCTAACCCATCCTCCCACCCCCCTCCCCTCCAGAACCCTCAGTTTGTTTTTCAGAGTCCATTGTCTCTCATGGTTCATCTCCCCCTCTGATTTCCCCTGCTTCATTCTTCCCCTCCTGCTATCTTCTTCTCCTTCTTGTTCTTGTTCTTGTTCTTCTCCTTCTCCTTCTTCTTCTTCTTCTTCTTTTTTTAACATATAACGTATTATTTGTTTCAGAGGTACAGATCTGTGATTCAACAGTCTTGCACAATTCACAACGCTCACCATAGCACATAAACTCCCCAATGTCTATCACCCAGCAGCCCCATCCCTCCCACCCCCACCACTCCAGCAACCCTCAGTTTGTTTCCTGAGATTAAGAATTCCTCATATCAGTGAGGTCATATGATACATGTCTTTCTCTGATTGACTTATTTCCCTCAGCATAATAACCTCCAGTTCTATCCATGTCATTGCAAATGGCAAGATCTCATTCCTTTTGATGGCTGCATAATATTCCATTGTGTATATATACCACATCTTCTTTATCCATTCATCTGTTGATGGATATCTTGGTTTTTTCCACAGTTTGGCTATTGTGGACATTGCTGCTATAAACATGGGGTGCACATACCCCTTCGGATCACTACATTTGTATCTTTGGGGTAAATACCCAGTAGTGCAATTGCTGGATCATTTGGTAGCTCTATTTTCAACTTTTTGAGGAACCGCCATACTGTTTTCCAGAGTGGCTGCACCAGCTTGCATTCCCACCAACAGTATAGGAGGGTTCCCCTTTCTCCTCATCCCCGCCAACATCTGTCGTTTCCTGACTTGTTAATTTTAGCCATTTTGACTGGTGTGAGCTGGTATCTCACTGAGGTTTTGATTTGGATTTCCCTAATGCCAAGTGATGTTGAGCACTTTTTCATGTGTCTGTTGGCCATTTGGATGTCTTCTTTGGAAAAATGTCTGTTCGTGTCTTCTGCCCATTTCTTGATTGGATTCTTTGTTCTTTGGGTGTGGGTTTTGATAAGATCTTTATAGATTTTGGATACTAGCTCTTTATCTGATATGTCATTTGCAAATATCTTCTCTCACTCTGTCAGTTGTCTTTTGGTTTTGTTGACTGTTTCTTTTACTGTGCAAAAGCTTTTTATCTTGATGAAGTCCCAATAGTTCATTTTTGCCCTTGCTTCCCTTGCCTTTGGCAATGTTTCTAGGAAGAAGTTGCTGCAGCTGAGGTCCAAGAGGTTGCTGCCTGTGTTCTCCTCAAGGATTTTGATGGACTCCTGTCTCACATTTAGGTCTTTCAACCATTTTGAGTCCGTTTTTGTGTGTGGTGTAAGGAAATGGTCCAGTTTCATTCTTCTGCATGTGACTGTCCAATTTTCCCAACACCATTTGTTGAAGAGACTGTCTTTGTTCCATTGGACATTCTTTCCTGCTTTGTCGAAGATGAGTTGACCATAGAGTTGAGGGTCCATTTCTGGGCTCTCTATTCTGTTCCATTGATCTATGTGTCTGTTTTTGTGCCAGTACCATACTGTCTTGATGATGACAGCTTTGTAATAGAGCTGGAAGTCTGGAACTGTGATGCCGCCAGCTTTGCTTTTCTTTTTCAACATTTCTCTGGCTATTCGGGTCTTTTCTGGTTCCATACAAATTTTAGGATTATTTGTTCCATTTCTTTGAAAAAAGTGGATGGTATTTTGATGGGGATTGCATTGAATGTGTAGATTGCTCTAGGTAGCATTGACATCTTCACAATATTTGTTCTTCCAATCCATGAGCACGGAACGTTTTTCCATTTCTTTGTGTCTCCCTCAATTTCTTTCATGAGTGTTTTATAGTTTTCTGAGTACAGATTCTTTGCCTCTTTGGTTAGATGTATTCCTAGGTATCTTATGGTTTTGTAAATGGGATCGACTCCTTAATTTCTCTTTCTTCTGTCTTGTTGTTGGTGTATAGGAATGCCACTGATTTCTGTGCATTGATTTTCTATCCTGCCACTTTACTGAATTCCTGTATGAGTTCTAGCAGCTTTGGGGTGGAGTCTTTTGGGTTTTCCACATAAAGTATCCTATCATCTGCAAAGAGTGAGAGTTTGACTTCTTCTTTGCCGATTTGGATGCCTTTGATTTCTTTTTGTTGTCTGATTGCTGTGGCTAGGACTTCTAATACTATGTTGAATAACAGTGATGATAGTGGACATCCCTGCCGCATTCCTGACCTTAGGGGGAAAGCTCTCAGTTTTCCCCTATTAAGAATGATATTCGCTGTGGGTTTTTCATAGATGGCTTTTATGATACTGAGGTACGTACCCTCTATCCCTATACTCTGAAGAGTTTTGATCAAGAAATGATGCTGTACTTTGTCAAATGCTTTTTCTGCCTCTATTGAGTGGACCATATGGTTCTTGTTCTTTCTTTTATTAATGTATTGTGTCACATTGATTGATTTGCAGATGTTGAACCAACCTTGCAGCCCAGAGATAAATCCCACTTGGTCGTGGTGAATAATCCTTTTAATGTACTGTTGGATCCTCTTGGCTAGTATTTTGGTGAGAATTTTTGCATCCATGTTCATCAAGGATATTGGTCTGTAATTCTCCTTTTTGGTGGGGTCTTTGGTTTGGGGATCAAGGTAATGGTGGCCTCATAAAACAAGTTCGGAAGTTTTCCTTCCATTTCTAGTTTTTGGAACAGTTTCAGAAGAATAGCTATTAATTCTTCTTGAAATGTTTGGTAGAATTCCCCTGGGAAGCCATCTGGCCCTGGGCTTTTGTTTGTTGGGAGATTTTTGATGACTGCTTCAATTTCCTTAGTGGTTATAGGTCTGTTCAGGTTTTCTATTTCTTCCTGGTTCAGTTTTGGTAGTTGATACATCTCTAGGAATGCATCCATTTCTTCCATATTATCTAATTTGCTGGCTTATAGTTGCTCATAATATGTTCTTGTAATTGTTTGTATTTCTTTGGTGTTGGTTGTGATCTCTCCTCTTTCATTCATGATTTTGTTGATTTGGGTCATTTCTCTTTTCTTTTTGATAAGTCTGGCCAGGGGTTTATCAATCTTGTTAATTCTTTCAAAGAACCAGCTCCTAGTTTCATTGGAGGGCTAGATTTGAGCAGCAGAAGGTCCCAGGCTGAGATGCTGGCCCTGACCCTGCCAAGCTGGGGGACCTCAGGCCAGTCACCCCATCTTCCCAAACCTTGATTCTCCCAACTGTAAGGTGATGATGACGATGATGATGGTGACAGGGCTCTTTCATGAGCATCAAATGATATACAATGTCTATCAACCGCCGTGGGCATTGGGAGCATTCAAAACACAATAGCTTTTAGAGATAGTGTTTTGTTATCACTGTGTAATTTGGTCATGTGGGAAAGGCACACTATGAAGTGCAGGACTGTACTTCCTTCACTGAATCACCACTTGAGCACCCAGTTTGACCCAACGCAGCTGACCGTCTTTTGCCTCACACGTTGCACCCGGCCCTGCAGTCTGAGCCGGCGTCCTGCTGTCCTAGGTCGAAGGCAATTGTAGAAGCACAGAGTAGTTCTTCTGTTGAGTGCTTTCCCCCACTGGTTCAGACCCAGGGCCTCTGGGGGAGATAAGGGAGTTGGGTGAAATCTCTTCCCATCAGTAAAGTAGGAGGACCACAAACCTGAACATGAGGCAGGCATTCAAAGGGCACAGTGGGAGTTCCAAAGTGTGGCTGGGAAGGGGTGGGGGTGGAGGCATCTCAGCCAGACTGTGACGAATAGATGAGATCTGGGTACATAGCAGTGGCTGGAAGAGCTCTCTGGGCAAAGGAAACAGTGGACAAGAGCTCAGAGGGAGGTCACAGTGGCCCGGAATCTGAGCAGTCATGAGTTTCCAGCCTGGTTGGTTGTGTGGCCACACTTGAGAGGGGAGAGGGTGGGGAGAGCGTGAGGCCAGCCCTTTGCACCTGCTCTGCCTCCCTGCAGATGGGGGCCCTGCCCCTAATCCTGCAGGACCTTTCATTCCTCAAGAAGGGGACTGACCGAAACGAGCAGGGCAACCCACACCTGAGTCATCTCTAAGAACACACTTTGGACAATGGGCTGAGAGGGACAAGGGCGCATCGGGCCCTGTCCTTTCTTCTTCTCCATATGTATACTGCTTACATTCAGAGCCCAGGATTTCCCCAAGGGCCACGTTTTGGCTTTACAATTAAACTACCATCAGCCCCGACTATGTGATTATTTGTGAGCATTACACCAAGAGTTGTCAAAGCTAGACTGGAGAGTACCTGAATGCTAGAAGGTGCTTAGAGGTGCTGGACAGTATTGGCCCAGGTGAGAAGCCACCATGAGGTCTGAGTGACATCCTGGCCATGGTCTTTCCAATGGTTGGCACTGGGATAACATTTGAATTGGCCAAAGTGGGGGGGTTGATACACAGCCTCGCTAACTCCTTTTGAGACTCATTTCATTTTGATTTAGTGCTCAGGACAGGGCACTGGGGGGTGGGAGGGTGTGTTGGTGAGTTTTCTTTCTCCAGGAGCCCGGGTTATGCAGCCTTGAACCTCGTCCACTAGACCAGTACTGGTGGTGAGTTCCCAAGTTGCTTAGGCATTGAACACATTCTTGCAATCAAAAGCTTTGTATCCCAAGGCCATGAAATTCAGGAGTCATATTAAATGTGGAGTGGTCCTTTCTCTGCAAGACGATGGATGCCTCAGTTGAGAGAGGGGTAGGATGCATAGGAAAGAAAGCAAAGTAATCAGGGTTTCGGGGCATGATCCCGTTGCATGCAACGCAGCTCCACGAAGGCAGGCCTGGGGCCCGGTCTCGCTCACTCTTGGTCACCCACACCTGGCACTCGAAAGTGCTCAATAACTAGTGGTTTAATGGATGAAATGAAAGGAACAACTCTAGGTCGATATGAAGGCAAATGTTACAAGCAGTCTGAAACAGTTATTAGTAGCAAATTTCATAGTCTGGCTTCACACTTAGCCCTTGGTGTTTCTTTTTGCCCGTAATTTACCTCCAGGTAGAACTTTTATCAGAATGGATCCTGTTTTTACATAAATCATAATATTAACACTTTGGGTCAAAAGACAGGTGAGTCATGTGTCCTCTCTCAGATCATTCTAGGTGGAGGAAACTGGGTTCTTCAATCAGGGTTCTTCACACCAGGGTTCTTCAATCTTGGATTTACCTAGGGGACTCATGAGAAAGCAATTTCCTAGTCTCACTGACCAAACTCCCTGGCCCTGGGCCAGGAATCTGCATTTTTCTAGGCTCCTCAGATGGATCTAGTAGACACTAACGTTTGAGAGCCCACCTTGACTTCATCAAGCAGTGTCACCATTCACCAAGGGGGGCTCCCTCTGGGGCACATGGTAGGTACCCAGGGGCACAGTCACTTTTCCCAGGGTCACCCTGCCACTACATTGAGCTCTTTTAGTGATGGAAAGCTCCCAACTACGAACAAATCCACTGCCCCCAAAACAAGTAAACCAGGAAAAGGGACACGGACAAGACCATGTATGGAACTGACGACAACTTTTCTTGCAAAAAGAAAAAACTGCAAACACCTCTCATTCATGTCTACGGTGAGCAGAGCTGACCCCACAGCCTCTGCCACATGAGTAAGCAGGTTTATAAGCCCTATAAATAAATCTGAGCAGTGTTATGATGTAATTATCTTTCCAAAACTACATCTCATAGCCCGGAGGTTGACCTTCATCAAGACCTTCATCAAGACCCACCCATGGGGCATCATCCAGTGGGCTCAGATAATCCCTCACCAACCTTTGCAACCAGCTCTTTCTTCTGTTCCGTGTGTCCCCATGTATCACATCCCTCCAGCTAATTGTGGTCTTGTGTCCTTAACCTTGGTGATTAGCCATCACAAAAAGAAATGTTTTACCACCTCAAAGAAGCCTTCTTAAGCTACAAGAGAACTCATCCCTCCAACCTCCCACCATTGCTCCACCGGACAAACATTTGCAGATCCCTAAACTACTGAAGCCATGCAGGAAGGATAGAAGATAACTAAAGAAGAATCTGGAATCAGAGACCAAAGTCAGTCCCCCTGGTTCCTGATGGGCTAAGCAGAACTTCTCTGCAAATGTGTAGACACAAAGAGACCTTGTATCTCTTCCTGCTGGATTAGATGAGTGGATCCCAGGGCCAGCTCTGGACCCAGCACAGGGAGCCATGCCAAGTGCAGGACATGGATGAGAAAGGATACACAGGCTTTCTCCAAGAGAACCATTGGGCAGCTCTGCCTGTTGTCCCATGTCTGGGTGACAGAATATGCCCCGTCCCTGTAGGACACACTGCTGGGTGCATTTGGCCCCCATGAGGCTGCAGAAAGGACCTCTTTCTTTCCCAACCAGGTAGGCTCTGGTTGTGGATTTGGCCAGGTGACCCCAGAGAACCAGCTGATCTCGGGGGAACCTGTGTAGGTTTAGGGCTCCTGCCTCACCAGTCTGTACCCCACGGGGCACTTGTTGGCATTTCAACATACCAGTTTGGTTCATTACTAACTCCCCTTCCCTGGAACCTTCCTTCCCAGGACTCCTTGGGCTGCGAGGGGATGTTCATGGGAAGGAATCTGAGAGACCCTGGCCTCCGACACATCTGCCATGCCCAGGTTAGAAGAACAGAGACATGCAGAGTGCAGACATCCATTCCTTCTTTCAGGAAGACGATGCAACTTGACCAAGAGGTATTCAAGCTGCCTTTTCATAAATGAGTCAGGAAAGTGGCAGCAAAGATGTCTCCAGATGCCCCAAGTTCCAGCCTTTCACAGGCGTGGTGGGAACCCAGGGGGCCCTCAAACCTTCGCAGTTTGGCTTGGACTGCACTGTAAATTCAAAAGCAGGAGCGTCTCAGTGAGAAAGCCATCCAGGGCTCCAAAGGAACCCCGGCACAAAGAGCACAAGGGAAGTGTGCACAGTCGGCCCCAGCCCACCACGGCCTTATGACTCTGGCACACATGCTCCTCCCCACCCCCGGGGCAGCAGCTCCAGGCTGGGCGCCAGCCATCCTTACATCCCGTAACTCGTGCGCTCTCCCTTGGGCCAGTTCCATGCCATGACTACAAGCTTCCACAGTTTCCCCAGTGGTTTTTGATTCTTATCTGGACCAAGGACAAACAGAGGTGATTACCATGGCCTTGCCCACAGCTGGAGCCTGCCCCACTTGCAAAGGACAAAGGCCATGAAAGCCCCACCCCATTTAAAGCACTGAGCTCCCCGTGGCAGAGCCAACGGCAGGATCTCCTTCTTCCTGTGCTAGCCGCTGTAAACCCAGGCCACCCGTGCCCACTGCAGGGTCCCCTCGCCCTGTCACCCCAACACCAGCTGCCTCCTCCCCACCAACAAGCCCTGTTCAAGCTGTTGTGGTTGGAGCATGAACGGTCTGCCTTCATTTCTTATTTTGTTTTCACTAGGGCCATCATAAAAAAACAGACCAATGTTCAAGAAATACCCCCAACTGCAAGAACATGAATTGGGTGATCCCATAGCCAGTGGGTCCCCTTTTCTCCAATCTGTGTACACAGTGATGCTCAGTTGAGTGGAATGCACCCCAAAAATGAGGAGTTTAAGTTTATTTTATGTCTAGGTCAAGGACACCATTGCAATCTCTGGACCTTCATGAGAAAACGCAGTCTACCTCTTGCCTTAGTACATACAGTGGAGGAAGAGAATTTACTCATGTGTTGGGTGCCTGGGTGGCTCAGTTGTTAAGCAGCGGCCTTCAACTCAGGTCATGATCCCAGAGTCCTGGGATCGAGTCCCACATCGGGCTCCCTGCTCAGCGGGAAGCCTGCTTCTCCCTCTCCCACTCCCCCTGCTTGTGTTCCCTCTCTCGCTGTCTCTGTCAAATAAATAAATAAAATCTTTAAAAAAAAAAAAAAAGAATTTACTCATGTGTTTCTGAGTGAAGAGGTCTGTGCTCTGAGGTTGTGGTTCCATGGTGGTCCCACAGGACCCAGCGTGCAACCACTCTCTGCCGTCTCCTGGAATGTGGTGGAATTTTGAAATCTCTCTTCCACTTGTCTGCCTCTCATTTGCTTCTCTCTCCACAACGTTATTTGTTGGAAAAAATGTCCAGTTAACTGAGGACTCTAGGTGTTACGCCATTAATCCAGATATTAGTATAAAATAAATATAAACATCAGTCTAGAGGGGTACTGCCCAAAAAACTGTCTGTATTGTTGGAAAGTTTCCATGTCTGTGTTGTCCAATATGGTAGCCACTCACCACCACTCAAGTGGAGGAACAGGATTTTAAGTTTTATTCAATTTTAATTATTTTACATTTAAATAGACACACGTAGGAGCACCTGGGTGACTCAGTCGGTAAAACATCTGACTCTTGGTTTCAGCTCAGATCATGATCTTAGGGTTGTGAGATCGAGCCCCGATTTGGGCTCCACACTCAGTGGGGAATCTGCGTGAGATTCTCTTTCCTCCCTCTCCTTCCCTCCAACCCTTCCATCACTTGCACTTGCTCTCTCTCTGTCTCTGTCAAATAAATAAATAAAATCTTTATAAAAATAAATAAAGATTTATGTATTTATTTTAGAGAGAGAGCACAAGTGGGAGAGGCAGAGGGAGAGGGAGAGAGACTCTCAGACTCCTGCTGAGCACGGAGCCCGACTCAGGGCTCGATCTCATGACCCTGAGATCAGGACCTGAGCCGAAACCAAGAATCAGATGCTTAACCAACTGCGCCACCCAGGCGCCCCTCTGGTGCTTTCTTATGGCCACCCCAAGACACTCTTCAGGTGTCATCAGTTTGCCTCGATGGAAACCAGGCTCCTTTATCCAGTGTCTTGTTTCTTTGGAAAAACTGTGTAGGATGGCGTGGACCCATCATATGGGTTCAGGCCCGTATGAAAGGAACCGACACAGCTTAGCCTGACACCTTGAAAGGGGTTCCATTTCTAGCCTCATCATGAAGATGCAGTTCAACTAGGATGGCTTGGGGAAGGCGAGACAGGGCTCAGAAATAGCAGGCAGCCAAGGGTCATGGAGCTGCCGGGCAAGCACGGATGTGCTCACAGGGTGGCTGGGGCAGGTTAGCATCAACGTGTGCCCAGAGCCACCACCACTGAGGCACAGAACATGGGCTCTCCCCTGGGTTAGGAGTTCAGCAGTCTGTGAACTAGGATGGGCAAGAATTCCAATTTTTTTAAATTATTCATTTATTTGACAGAGAGAGAGCGAGAGCAGGAACGCAAGCAGGGGGAGTGGGAGAGGGAGAAGCAGGCTTCCCGCGGAGCAGGGAGCCTGATGCGGGGCTCGATCCCAGGACCCTGGGATCATGACCCGAGCCGAAGGCAGATGCTTGACAACTGAGCCACTCAGGTGCCCCAAGAATTCCATTTTTATTGTCACTGACTGCTAATAGAACACTAGCATTTCCTTTTATTAGGAACACAGGCAATGACGCAGAGTGTTGGCCATGCCCGTGGTTGTCCAAGTCACAGAGTTTCATATTGCATTTCAGTTCCTGCAAATATCTAAAATACCTTCCATGCTTATCTCTATTTTGAAATTATGGTAGTTATTAAACAGAGCACTCATTCTTATTTTTTTTTAAGATTTATTTATTTATTTGAGAGAGAGAGAAGGCATATGCAAGTGGGGGTGGGGGCAGAGGGAAAGGGAGAGAGGGAATCTCAAGCAGACGCCATGCTGAGCATGGAGCCCAGCGCGGGGCTCGATCTCACAACCCTGAGATCACGACCTGAGATGAAACCAAGAGTCAGACGCTCAACCAACTACACCACCCAGGTGCCCCTCAATCTTATTTTTAATGCATCAGGACAGAAGCATATGGGGAACCATGTCACCGTTCTGGTTTTTTGTAATATTTTGTTACCTGTAATGTTTATTACCTTTGTAATCCTGTGTAATGGTTTTCTTTGTGATCCTGTGTAATTTATTTCTTGCATGTTAAGTCCGTATTCAAAGGAGGGGTCTGAAGGCTTCACAAGGCTGTCAAAGGGATCTCAGACACAATGCAGGTTAAGAACTCCTGATTTCAACATTAGAAACCTACACAGGTATTGTTGTGTCACTTTCAAGACAAGTGTTGGGCAGCTCGAAATTTTTAAAGACGCACTGTCACCTGAAGAAGACAGGTGACTGTCCTTAGGCATTAACCAGAAGCAAACAGATTTGTCTCCATCTTTGTAGAACAATGCAACTGATAAATGGCCAATAATCTCCACCAAATTGGCACTGGTCCACTGCCTAAAGGGAACAGGCATATTCATCTCTGTAAATTGCTTTACTATGATGCTGTCTTATTTCCAGGAATCAGACGGTAAAAATGATATATTTTTGTGGTTTGGCATTTGGAGCTTTGCTCTGGCTTTGCTGGTTACTGCCAACATCTGCAAATTATTATGTGCTTTAAAAAACCCAAACCACCACCGCAGGCTGCTCCCATAATCCCCGGCTGGGCTCGGCCTCAACAGGGCAAGTTGTGGGACCCAGAGGCAGCTGGGTCAGGACCAGAGGTTTCCCAGCAAACCCTTAAAGGCATCTGTGACTGGAGCTGCGTGCACCATCTATGTGTGGCTGCCTCGTGATTCACAAGTCCTGGTTCTCAGCATCATGGGTTCATCTGTTTGAGGAAAGAAGAAACAAAGCTGTGGCTGCCCAGATAAAAATTATTCATCATGTTCCTGCCCATGTCAAGAGACATTCGGTTTCTAGACACATTTTAGCCCAAGGCCACTAAGACAAGTGAACGCAATTCTGGGTGCCTGTCTATAAATGCAGTGGGAGGCGGTCTGCCAATCACGGGCGGCCGTGCAATCCGACCGAGAGGCTCAGGCCTGGCACTCGGAAACTTGGCAGCACCCAGCACCTCACCCAGGCATCCGCCCCTTACTAGTCTGAGCCGGCTGGCTCTCATGACTGGCTGGTAACAGCAGAGCAGATGTTTGTGTGGGAAGCCAGCCACGCCCGACATCTGTCCTGCGGTGGGAGGCGTGTGTGGTCACAGTCAGTGCTGGGGTTCCCTGGGGGGCAGGGCGGGCAATTAGTGGCCAGCATCACGGGCAATCTAATTACAGGGGAAATGGGGTAAAGGCCCGTGCGATAAGCAGTGCCTGGGCTCTGGGTGGTTCTGTTATTTTTCCTCCGTTAATTTGCTCCATAGCTCACGTGAATGTCAAACAGGTTATTTAAAGAGCATGGGCGGACTTCTGTCATCTGTAACCGGACAAAAAAGTTCTGCGGGCCTGTTCGTGTGTGTGGAATGGAGGAGGGAGGAGCAGGCCTCGAGCGTGGAGTGAAATCGAGGATTCAGGAAAGAAACTACAAAGGGTTTGGGTGTAATCAGACACACGCTGTAGAGCAGTATATCGGTATGCACCCAATTATCATATACTCGGATGATAGAAACGGTGAGGATGGAAGGCAGAGGAATGATTCCAGGAAGACTTCCTGGAAGAGGCAAGCTCTTAAAAGAGATGACATGCATTTTTAGTGGGGCAGGGACAGATATAGAAAAAAGAAAAGACATTAAAGCCAAGGAAAAAGTAGGAGCAGAATCAAAGGGGCGAGAATCCAAACCACATGGTTGGAACTTCAAGATGAGGAAGCCGACTCGAGGGAAGGGTCTCCTTCAGAGATGCCACCTGATCCAAGAAGGGGTGGCAAGGGTAGAGGATGTCCAACCCCAGGCTGAGGACAGACACCCAACCCTTGTCTGCAACGCGGGTCAAAGCAGCAGAGCATTCCATTCATGTCACTCAGAGCCCCTGAGACACCGAATGTACAGACACGTGCACGCCAGGAACACCTGAGCTTGGTGACACCTCGGAACTGCACAGAGTAGGCGAGGAATAGACAGGTGTTGTCTAACCTAAGAACTTTGACCTCAGACTCACCACCTCCACTGCTTGTGGATGAGCTGAATGAAATAGCCCACGGATCATCCGTGGTAGAGGCCTTGCATCGTCCTCAACAAAAGATCACAAAACTGGAGTTTTTGATTTGTCTGCATATTAGATCACATTCAAATTACTTTGTGCTTTCAGAACATACCCAACTAATGGAGTTGGAGGGTGAAATGCAACACGTATCACCCTCCGAGCAGGAGGTGTGTCTGTGAAAGCCACATTTCCTAAGAGGGGTAGGAGTCCTCATCCCCAGACATGAGACGGACAGTACCAGCATGAGCCCCCTAATCTAGTCACCTTGCTGACAATATCTCAAGCAATTATTTTAATATGAGACTTCACAATGACAATCAAAGATTACTTGAGTCTGACCCCAGCAGGGAAAGCATTATACAGAGCACAGTAAGTAGATAACGTAACGTAGGTTCATCCAAACACACACACCTAAGTTAGGAATATTGACAATGTACTTCTGGGATTGGGCATGAGAAACAGCTCCAGTGTAGGTCTGGCCAGATCCTCCTTATTTTTGTGTCTGGATCTACTGTTCCTGGTAGACCTTCTCTATGCACGCTGCTATTCTACTCCCCTGTGTGTTGGGATAGCCTCCTCCTTGAATTCAGGACTTGAGTTAACTGCAGAGGACGCTCCGTCTTCTTATCTGCAATCAAGTGAAGGTCACCCCAGGGCTGCTGTAGCCAAGCACCACAGACGGTGTGGCTTAACCACCAGAAATTCACTGTCTTACGATTCTGGAGACCAGAAGTCCAAAATCAAGGTGCAGGCAGGGTTGGTTCCTTCCAAGGGCTGTGAGGGGGAGTCTGTTCCCTGCCTCTCTGTTAGCCTCTGGTGTTGCCAACAGTCCTTGGCGTTTCTTGGCTTGTAGACACATCACTCCGGTCTCTGTCTCTGCCGACACATGCCCGTCTCCCTGCGCCTGCGTCGCTTCTCTTCTTAGAAGGGCACCGGTCATTTGGGATTAGGACCCACCCTCAGACACAGCATGACCTCATCTTAACCAGTTACACCTGCAAAGACCCCATTTCCAAATAAGAACACATTCTGGGGTACCAGAGTTTAGGACTTCGAACACGCCAACATGTCATGTTAGGAGACAGGACACGATGTAACTCAGAGCAGTCCCTTATGCAGACCGTCCTCAGCGGCTGCATATACAGACCTACTTTCTGTGGTTTCTAAGGGATGCACTGCTCTGTCTGAGGCTGAAAATCAAGGAGAGTCCCTCTCTGCCAAGGCTGTTTGTCGCTAGAAGTTGCCCCCTTTCACAGCACACACCCCTGTGACAAGAGGCTGCACCAATGTTTTCAGACACACCCACATATAGACAGCAGGACGTTGGCAGGAAGAGAACAATGTCTAGATGGAGTCTGCTTGAAAGAGACTTCCCCCAGGAGTGTTGCCACATTTCAATTTCAAGTTCAGACAAACAATGAACAATTTTTCAATAGCAGTATGTATAGACTTACAAATAATATTTTTACATTAAGAATCATGAAATCGAAATGTAATCGGGTGTCCTGTATTTTCTATGGCAACCCTACCTCATGCGGTGGGAAAATCGTTGATATCAAGGGCTGTGGGATCCTCCCCAGCCCCGTCTTCTATTCTAAATGGCTCTGACAGCTCTCTCCACAAACTCGCCAAGGTGACCCTCCTCCCCCTTCTCATCCAAACCTGATGGGAACGATGTCCTCGGTCTGGGGTCCTCCCTCCTCATCTGCCCCGTCCAGTGAACGCAGCTGGGGATGGCTTCGAGGTGGTCCGTGACCGCCTCCACTCAGTAGCTGGCACCCCCTTGCCTTGCCCCTTGGCCCACGGAGAACCAGCTCGCCTTCTCACCCCCGCCTCCCGCTCCCTGCCCTCTCCACCTCCGTGGACACATTTGGGAGCCGGACATCAAGCGACCTGAGTGGCGCTCCAGAGACTCTGAGAAGCTCTTGTGACCACGCCAGGCTTCGGAGCGTTCTAATCCTCCACACGCACAGCTTCTGCCTCACTTTTGCTCCATCTTAAAAATCAGAATAGAAATGTCCCCTTAAAATAAGGCTTTTTCAACAATGACAAAGCATATAATTTTCTGGAACCGCAGCCCTAAGATCTGATTGCTAATTTCCAGGGTAGTTTTGCATCTACTCCTGACCTTCCTGTGCACCTGTCCCTTCTGCAGGCCACACCCACGCCCCGCTCCCTCAGCTCAGGAGACCAACCGCTGACCCCACTCGCCGCCGGACTGACAACAGCTGCTCTGTGTACCCCGATCATCACTAGCAGTTTGGAATCCAATGACTCTCCCCTACCTGCCCTGGTCACAGGAAGCTAGGCATCAGCTCTGACTTCTGGCAGAAATGTGTCAAAGCATGAAGAAGATTGTAGGCCCCCAAGACCATGATGCGGGCAACAGGTGCAAGCTAGGAGTCTGAGCTGTGCCCCAGTGGAAGAGGCAGCAAGTAGGGGTTGGGTGGGCACTTAGAGGTCAGTAAAATGTGAGACAGGTTGGTGGCAAAGCCCACTGTCCACCAGGCAAGGGACTTTGTCTTGCCATCAGTGAGTGAATGGATGTCCTTGAAGATGGGAAAACAGTGTCCTTCTGGTTGGTCACCTGGAGCTATGCTGAGCTGGAAACAGTGTCAGGGTCTCCACCCCCCAGAATGGGGACACCTTATCTGAGCCCCTTGCTATGGCCCCTGACACCTTTCTAGCCTTGACTCCCCTCTCGGGATAAATGGTCCCCCTGTTAAAAAAAGAAGTGAATAAATGATAAGAATGAGTAAAAGCGTTTTTCCTCAACTGGAAAATCCATACCAGCATCTCTCCCTGTAGCCTGGGCAGGCGAGGCTCATGAACAACTGAGTAGATAAGCTCTTTTACCAGAGCTGCGCGCCGGCCTGGAAGTCACTGTGGTCTCAACCCCCCGCTGGTCTCAGACTGGTATTGTCCCCAAAACAAAAACTCCAAGAAAATGAGATTAGAGTCTGTAGGGGGTTCGTGCGTTTACATCAGGATCACATGTCCCTTTCATGTCCTGCTACAAAAACTCCCCACCCCGCAGCTCCGGTGGAGGGGCTCGTCCGGCAGGGTGTATGTGGGCTGTTCATCCAGGCCAGTCTTGGGGAGGCTAGCCCTTCCTGCAGAGTGTCTCTCTGGAGCAGAAACCCACCAAGAGTCATCACCAGGTCACCCGTCCTCTTTGCATTTTCTAGGGAGGGACTGCACCCAGGGCATCTGCAAGGGCTTTTTCTGCCCCTTGTTCTTCTTCTTTGCCTTCTCTGATCCATGTGGGAGACATCCCTCTGGCAAAAGCCCTGCAAATAGACGTGCGGCGATCAGGCCCTGGACAGTGGCGCCGTGCAGGACAGAGATGCTGCCCACATGCCTGCAGAGAAGAAACGCGCCCACATACCTCCCGGGGCCCCAGCAAAGAGAGGCACCCTGTTGGCAGTGAACTCACAAAAATGCTGGTGGGAATGGCGCTCTGGAAGTTGGAGGCACAAGGATTGTTCGACCCAGCCTGGCTCTGTGTACAGCAGACGGGCTTTCTGGGGAGCGGGGTTTCATGTTCATTTGAGTACACATAGCCCGTTAACCCAGTAGCCAGGAAACACCCCACCACCAGAAACAGCGCTCTTCAGAGAATTCCACCCCCATCCCCGACTCCCCACACAGAAACTCCTCTGCCAATTAGAGGGTGTGCGCCCACGTAAGAGTCTGGGTGTGCATGTGCCCACACGTGTGTGTGTGGGCACGTGTATGCATGTTTAATGACAAGCAACTTGTTTGGAGTCTGTCAAAGGCTTTGAGAATCAAGCGTGGGGGCGCCTGGGTGGCTCAGTGGTTAAACATCTGCCTTCGGCTCAGGTCATGATCCCAGCGTCCTGGGATTGAGCCCCGCATTGGGCTCCCTGCTCGGCGGAGAGTCTGCTTCTCCCTCTCCCACTCCCCCTGCTTGTGTTCCCTCTCTTGTTGTGTCTCTCTCTGTCAAATAAATAAAATCTTTAAAAAAAAAAAAAAGAACTTTCTTAAAAAAGAGAGAGAGAGAGAATCAAGCGTGGCTCTGAGTGTCTCCGCTGCGGAGCGAGCACTCTTCGAAGGGAGGCATTGACTGCTCAGAACACAGAACCAGAAGCCTGGAATGCCATCCACCCAAACCCAAACCAACTCTGATGCAGGGATCGTACACAGCATGTCATTCCTCTGCTTGTTTTCCCTTCCATCTACAAAAATATGGAAGTAGAAGGGAAAAGAACAGGAGACCAAAAAGGCTTATTATTACCTGAACCAGAGGGTCATTGGAATTGACCAAAGTCAGCGAAATGCTTTGAAGATTAATGGGACCATATAAACGTGGACTTATTATGAGGTTTCTCCAAAGACATTACACAGAGCACAGAGGACCTGCATGTAAAATGCAGCACAAGGGCCCTCGGCTTTCATGACGGTCCCTACAGGCCTCTTGATGACATTCAGGTGAAGCCATTGTGGGGGGCAATGAGGAGCTAGTCCGGCGTTCTTTCTTTTAGACAAAAAAGTGAGACTTGGGTTTGATAGGTTCTTGTTGCGTGGGAAGCAGAGATGCCAAGGGGAGGAGCTAACGACAGTCCCTGAAAGTGGGGAGAAGCAATGGCCCTCCCCACCCCACCCCCACCCCGCTGGGGAACTCAGAGTCCCTTGAGCAGACCCAGGTGACAAACACCTTTACTCCACCATCATCTGCAGCGCGCTGGCTCTCCCTCTTCTGCTTTAGAGACGCATCCCAAGGTGGCCCGGTGACCACGGGCTTTCGCGGGGATCCTAACTGAGGACCTAAGAGCTGGAAAACCCCACCTTCCCACAAAGTCAGGGTGCTTCTTGTGGGAACACACTTCATACCTGTCCACAGGGGAAGGGGTCCAGCTGGCCTTGAAATCCTCTCAGGGACATAAAAATTAAACCAAATTAATAGGACTTCGCCTGAAGGCCCAGTTTTGGCAGCTGGTAAAGAGGACGGCCTGACTGTGGCCCGAGGGTCCCAGCGAGCTGGAAGTGACAGACTTCATGGGGCCGCCTCACTCCTGGCCGCTTGCCTCCATGCTGGCCTGCGGCCGTGGAGGGGGCAGGGTTCAGAAGACCGATGGGAAACGAGGAGAAAAATCGAGAAGAGGTGAGTGGTGGGGGAATGACCACCACATCTGCTCTTAGAGGGTTTTCGGTGAAGTTCACATACTCTGTGGAAGTGAGCAAACGTCCCATGGAGGCCACAGCTAGCGCCTTAGCTACTGCCGTGAGCCGAACTGTCTCCCCAGATTCGTGTGGTGAGGCCCTAACCCCCAGCACCTCCGAATGTGACTGTTGGCAGAGATAGAGTCTTTAAATGAGGCCATTAGGGTGGCCCTAATCCAACCTGATAAGAGGAGGAAATTTGGACCCAGAGGCAGACACCAGGAATGCTTGCACCCAGAGGGCCAACCGAGTGAGGACATGGGGAGAAGGCAGCCATCTGCAGGCCACGGAGAGAGGCCTCAGGAGGAACGAAACCTGTCAGTACATTGATCTCGAGTCTCCAGAACTATGAGAAAATAATTGCTGTTTAAGCCACCTAGTTTGTAGTATTTTGGTATGGCAGCCCTAGCAGACCAACGCAGCTACGTTCAGAGACCCACCAGCCTGGACACCTTGGGTACCACACCCCCACTTGGGGTCCTGTGTGCCCCAAGCTCCCCAATACCAGCTCAGGGCTACAACTCCACGGCTCCAGGAGCCAGGTGGGCAGTGCTGGGCAGTGAGGAGAATGCTCACCTGAGGTGTCACCTCTTCCAGGCAGCCTTTCCTGATTGCTGCCCCCTCCTCTGAGCTGGGTATCCTGTGCTCTTCCTTCAGCCTTTCAAAGAATCCTAGAGTCCCACGTATAAACCACTTTGGACGCCTATGGTAATTTTCTGGTTCCCTCAGCCAACCCCAGGAGACCCTAATCCTGTGTCTTTTGTTATGCCCTGTGTCCTTATGCTCAGCTCAGTGCCCGGCGCATGGGGTTCTTTTATCCAACAGTTATCAACTGACTACAATGAGCAGGCCCTGGGGAGAGAGCGACAGCCCACAGGCCTGGTCCTTGCAGAGCTGACACGCCAGGTGAGGAGGTGGCTGAGCCCAGAGGCTGACCCTTGTGGTCCTGCCTGAGCCATCCCAGGAAATTTTGAGGCATGTGGGAGCACGGGATCAGGCCCCTAATGCGTTTATGATGGCCACACTCGGGGGGTAGCCCACGGAAGCTGAAACCTGCTGGCAGATTAGGATACGGCCAGGCAAGGTGGGGAAGAGTGTTTTGTCAGAGGGAACAGAACATGTGACAGCCCAGAGGTGAGCAAGGGCAGTTCCTGTAGCTAGAAGTTCAGGATGACTGCAGGGCAGAGCCAGAGTCTGTCTGGCCTCTGCTCTGGGAAGACTCCAGCCTGCAGCCCAGGCAGACAAAGACAAGCTTCTGTCCACATGGCGAGTGAATAGCACAATCTGGTCCACTGGATATGAGAAGTCGAGATGGCTTTCCGGAGAGCAGAAAAAACATGGCATTGCTAGCGTGTCCTTGGCTGCATCGGAGAGCCCGGTCACGGGGGGCTATTCTTACCAGAAACCAGCAGAACTGGGGGAGTTGACGAAGGAAACATGAAGCTTTCCGAACAAAAGGAGGAAATGGCCAAAAAACAGAGGAAATGATCATTTCCAAACAGCTCCTGAATCTGCAGAATGGGAGAAGAATGGGACAGGATGGTGGTTCTTCAAACTGAGCGGCATCAAACTCCCCGGGGGGGGGAGAGGGGGGGCTTGGCGAGCCCAGACATGTGGGCCTTACCTCGGCGTTTCTGACTCGGGAGCCCTGGGTGGGGCCAGAGAATCTGCATTTCCAGGCGTTCCGAGTCGCCGCTGACCTCTGTGTTGGGGCAGGGCCGCCCCTCTTAGGAGACATAGGAACAGCCGTGAGGAGGGGAACACCGCATCACTGACTGCTTCCTCACAGACCAGGACTGAGCAGGAGGCTGCCCGTCATCACCCCCACCAGCCCACGGCCCAATTCACAGGGTGTCCGGCATGGCTCTGCAGGGAACCCCAACATTGGCAATCCAGTCCCCTACACAAACCTGGGGTGGCCGTGCTGGGAAACAGACACTGAACAAACCCAAGCCCATCTCAATTATCACAGGCTTCTCTCCCAGCAGCGGCCCCCACCCCCCCAGCCCACATGAAGGGGGGGGCAGCCGTGCTCTCTGGGATGTGACCTTGGCCCCTCGTGGTGATGTGGCACTTTTCCCACTCGGCTACAGTATGGGAACAGGGAACGCTAAAAATGGTTTCATCGGGTTCATCCAGGGACCCTGATTTTCCAGGTCATCTACTCAAAGCCAGTCCCCAGGGACCCAGGGCATTTCCAGAGGGCACCTAGCTACTGCCTGCAAACTCACCCCTCCGCTGCCTAAGGAGCAGCCCTGTGCCCCCCACCCTCACTGTGGTGCCCACTCTAGGGTCGGTCTGCCCTGCCTCCACCTGTCAGCCCACCTGACTCCTGCTTCTAGACAATAGGTAGATGAGAGAGAGAGAGAGTGAGAGAGAGATAGGATAATATAGAGATATATGTCATCTTCTATTGTTATTGAATGTGTGCTTTCCCCAACTAATCTCTCCCCATCTCTCATCCCCCAGCCCCCCGCACTGCGCCTACCTCTCGACCCAGATCCAGAACACCTACCTCCCCCAGGAGAGCACTCTGAGCAACTCAGAATCACTAATCTGTATAGACTATTATTGTTTATAAGTATACTAACACAAATTTATATCATACTGTAATTATTATTTACATGGGTATATATTTGTGGTAGGCAGAATAATGCCCCCCAAATTATGCCCACGTCCCACGCCCCGGGAACTGGAGATGTGCTACAACGCACGGCAGAGGGCCTCCGCGGATTGGTGTGAGCCGGCGCAGGCTGGGGGGGCTCCTGGATTTCCCAGGTGGGCCCACCTAATCACACGAGTCCTTACAAGCAGAGACCCTTCCCCTGCTGTGATCACGGAGACATGAGGACGGGGAAGGAGGGTCAGAGATGCAGGGAGGGCCCACCAGCTGAGGGGCCACTAGGAGCTGGAAAACACAATGAACCAGGTTCTCCAGGAAGAAATGCATTTGGCTGACACCCGATCTTAGACCAGTGAGACCTGTCTGGACTTCAGACTTGCAGAACGGTAGAGAGTGCATTTGTCTTGTTTTAAGGCCCCCCCTTCCCCCCCCAACTGTTGCCACAGCAACAAAACAGGTAACGTATTACATCGTATACACGTGCATGTGCCCGCCTATCCCCGCCATACCAGAGGTCTAGGGGCCAAATGATGTCCGATTCACCTCTATCCCATAGGGAACCCAGAAAGTGCCCTCACACAGTGCATGTTTTGTACATGTCTGTATAACTCTACCGACCAATTGGTAACTTTTCAATGACACCACTGAGAATGGATCAGGGCCAACGTTCATTCCTAGGCCCAGAAAAATGGGCCTGGGCAGCAAAAAGGAAACGTGATGGGAGCCCTCGGGGTGGCCAAAATCTCTCAACCGGGAAGAGGCTTTCTGAGAGGAGGACGTGGCCCAAATCAGACCACAAGGGATTGCCTCTCTGGCCTGTAATTACTTCATTTGATAAGGACCTGAAACCCAGGCCGCTTGCTGCCAGGGAAGCCTGGGGCTGCTGAGTCACGTTCAAGGGCCTTCGCCTCCTCCTGACCCCGCTCACGGGTGCTCGCGGATGGGGCTGAGTAGCTGAGCAGCTGCAGGACGTCAGAGGGCTGAGTCTGTGGTCGGAGCAATGGGAAGGGCCCAGGCAGGTGCGGGCTGCCTGGATTCTGGAGAGGGGGCGGGGCGGGGCGGGGCGGCGGAGGGGAGGGGCGGCGGAGGGGGTGTCCCCAGGATGGAGACTCCTCTGGGGCACCCCTGATCCCGACCCAGCGGCCAGGACCCCGGGGTCCCCCGCTGAGCTTAAGAGCCTGGTCGCAGTCACAGCACCTGGTGTCCCAGCCCAAACCGGCCAGGGCAGGTGCATGAGGACACCAGGGCTCTACTGATCCCCATAGCTGGCCGAAATCGGAGAAAAGCTCTTCTGCTGATGAAGGCAAGGCGATGAGATGTGTGGGTACTTCCCTTACAAAATCAGGGAAATGTTGTTCAAGACAACCTCCAGCTGAACGGACACTGGTTGCAGGGTTACCATGGACCAGGCAGCCAGGACACGGAGGGGACAATTCCAGTCTGTAGGGAGGAAGACTCCGTTCTTGGGAATAAAATCTGAAGGGCGCTTTACACAACCCCCGACTGATCTTCACAGCAGCAGATGCGGTGCCAGAGGTATCAGCAGATGCCCATTTTACAGAAGAAACACTGAGTCTCCGGAAGTCAGCAGTTGACCCCCGGTGGGGGCTAGGTGCTGTAGCCTGGGTCCTTCAGCGGGTGAGTTGCCAGACCGTGTAACAGTGACATACAGCTTTTCTTCCCTGTCCTCCTGCCAGACACCCAGGCAGCCCGAGTCCGGGTTCGGAGGCAGGAGGGTATTGTGTCTGGAGCTGGGGCTGCCACACTGCCTGGCTCTGGCTGACGCTTCCTCTCCCTGCCTCAGTTCCCTCGTCTGTAAAATGGGGATAGTGCCTCCATAGGAGGTAGTGCGGAGTCCTGGGATCAGTGCACACGGGAGCCGCTCACAGGGCGCGCTCAGTACATGGTAGCTCTCTTAGGCTATTTTACTCCCAGCTTTTGAGTAGCTGTGACCTCGAATGACTTACTGTCTTGGCAACCCAACGTACAAGGTCCCTTCTTTCGGGAGTCGATTATGGGGTCAGTGAGTGTCCAGCACCCGAGAACGGGAATCCCCAAAGGAAGGTATCACTTCTGCGTGCCACCGAGTCTCGCGAGTGGAATCCGAATTTCTGGCTGGACGTTGGTCTTTGGTTTCTCGGTTTTCTGTGACAAAGTTCTCTCACCCTGCTGCATCGCTCAGAAACTTCTAGTCAGGAGATCATATCTAATTGAGCATAGAGTCATTGTCTAAAAGCTGCAGAAACACTTGACGCTTTCTCAGAAACAAGGGTGAAAGGTCAGTGTGGTTCGTGCAGTTGGGATCTGTCACACGCATTCGTGTCCCCATTCACGTCACCGCAGTGTGGGGTGTGACGGCATGATGCTGGGGGGCCTGCGTGTGAGTCCCTCCTGCCTGGGGCACAAATACGCCCAGGCTGAGAACTACTCCTCGGGGAGATGAGAACCCAGCCAGGGCCGCCCGGCCAAAGCGCCACAGTGGGGCACATGGTCGTGGGAATTTGCCAAACAGCAACATCCGTTACCAAGGAAACCCCTGCGTCACTACAAGATGCTGACAGCCACCGTGTGACAGCGCTTGACAGACGCGACAATGTTCTTGCCGGCGCTGTCTCGCGCGTCCCCAGCAGGTCTGTCCAGGGCGCACATTTGCGTGTCATGAGCCCATTTCTCAGCTGAGCAAACGGTGTCTCAGAGCACGGCGCTGGAGGTCACACGAGACAGAGCTGTGACTGCAGGTCTCCTCAGAGGTCTGGGAGGGGACTGCCAGGCCCCCTTCCTCTTCTCTCTGCGTGAGTTTGTCACTTTGCTCTGCGCAGAAGCCGGGCTCCCACTTCCTCCCTCTGCCTTATCTCCTGAGCACACAAAGGAAAAGAAACACCGCAACACAAGATTTCTATCCAGCTCGGAGCCTCCTCTTGGGTCCCCTCCTGCTACGCCGGGGGCCTCTCCAGGGGGGAGCCCCGCGATGAGGGAGATAAGGGGGGTGCAGGGGCTCTGCCAAGTCTGCACATTATTGGAATGCGGTTTCTCTTTATTTTAATTTTTTATTTAAATTCAATTTAACATATACTATATTATTAGTTTCAGAGGTAGAGGTCAGGGGTTCATCAGTCTTATATAACACCCAGTGCTCATTCCATCACATGCCCTCCTGAATGCCTATCACCCATTTAGTCCATGCTCCGACCCACCTCCCCTCCAGCAACCCTCAGTTTGTTTCCTAGAGTTAGGAGTCCCTTAGAGTTAAGAGTCTCCTCCTCAGTTTTCATCTTATTTTATTTTTCCTTCGTTTCCCCTATGTTCATCTGTTTTGTTTCTTAAATTCCACATATGAGTGAGATCATATGGTATTTGTCTCTCTCTCACTGACATATTTTGCTCAGCATAATACCCTCCAGTTCCATCCATGTCATTGCAAATGGCAAGATTTCATTCTTTTTGATGGCTGAGTAGTATTCCATTGTATATATGAACCACATCTTTATCCATTCATCTGTCGATGGACATCTCAGCTCTTTCACAGTTTGGCTATTGTGGACTTTGCTGCTATGAACAGTGGGGTGCAGGTGCCCCTTCTGATCACTACATCTGTATCTTTGGGGTAAATACCCAGTAGTGCAATTGCTGGATCATATGGTAGCTCTATTTTCAACTTTTTGAGGAACCTCCATACTATTCTCCAGAGTGGCTGCACCAGCTTGCATTCCCACCAACAGTGTAGGAGGGTTCCCCTTTCTCTGCATCCCTGTCGTTTCCTGACTTGTTAATTTTAGCCATTCTGACTGGTGTGAGCTGGTATCTCATTGAGGTTTTGATTTGGATTTCCCTGATGCCGAGCGATGTTGAGCACTTTTTCATGTGTCTGTTGGCCATTTAGATGTCTTCTTTGGAGAAATGTCTGTTCATGTCTTCTGCCCATTCCTTTACTGGATTATTTGTTTTTTGGGTGTTGAGTTTGATAAGTTCTTTATAGATTTTGGATACTAGCCTTTTATCTGGTAAGACATTTGCAAATATCTTTTCCCATGGAATGTGGTTTCGTCTATGCTTTCAGACATATGTCCCCAGAAAAAAAGCCTTCCCCACCGTATTCCTTTCTAGGGCTTCTGTAACAAAACACCACCAACTGGGAGGCCAGGAGTCTAGAATCATCGTGGCACAGCCCCTGATCCCTCCCAAGGCTCCAGGGGAGGACCCTTCCTGCCTCTCTCAGTGCTGACAGCTTCTGGAGGTGTCCAGCCCTCCTTGGTGTTCCTTGGCTGGGGCTGCATCACTCCAGTGTCTGCCTCCATCCTCACATGCCTTCTTTCCTGTGGGTCTCTGTGACTGCTCCTATTCTCATCCAATTTAAGGCCCACCCTAATCAGCATGACCTCATCCTGACTTCACTAATTATATCTGCAAAGCCCCTATTGAAGGTGACCCAAAATAAGGTTGCAATCTTTTTTTAAAATTTTTTTTATTATGTTATGTTAATCACCATACACTACATCATTAGTTTTTGATGTAGTGTTCCATGATTCATTGTTTGCGTTTAACACCCAGTGCTCCCTGCAGAACATGCCCTCTTTAATATCCATCACCAGGCTAACCCATCCTCCCACCTCCCTCCCCTCTAGAACCCTCAGTTTGTTTTTCAGAGTCCATCGTCTCTCATGGTTTGTCTCCCCCTCTGATTTCCCCCCTTCATTCAATAAGGTTGCAATCTTGAGACTGTGGATGGAAATGAGGGGTGGGGGGACACTATTCAACCCACAACACCAGCTTATCAGTGCCCTGTACCCATGCCTCTGCCATGCTTCTCCTCAAAGCAAGCAACTGGAGAAGACCACCCAGACAGCCTTCAAAACAGATTCCAGCACCTGGCAGACAAGTCAATCCATCATCAGAAAGGCTAGAGAAGGGGGCTTGGGTCTCAGCACCCCATGTCCTGCCCCCCTCCCTCGGTCCTTTCTTTTGGAAAGACCAAAATAGCATTCTTCCCAAGATAGCAAGGCAAATAGCTGAGAACCTTCCATTTGTGTAATACCCCAACTTTTTCCACAGCTAAAGAACACTTGGTGTAGACTAGGGGTGACTTAAGAACCTTTTCCATTTATTCAAATATGACACAGCACTCTAAAGTTTCCAAAAGGTATGGATTGGGAGGTGAAGGAGGGTGGGCTGTAGGAACCTCAAGTCTGACTTAGTCCATGCTTAGGCATCACTGCATTGTTTCCTGGGTCCATGCAAGCTGGAAAAGACGCATTTCTGTAACTCGCACGCGTGGCCCTCATTCCTCAGTGACCCTGCCTCGTACAGAATGTTCACCAACTAGTTTTCCAGCGCTGGGTTTCTAAGCATCACCCCCCGACATTAGAAGATTCTCCACACTGAAAAGACCTGCAGTTGGGGTAGAAAGTCCTGGCTGGACTTCTGGGCTTTGTAGCTCTGGGCAGGTCAGCCGGTCCTTGGCCAGAGTTTTGGCATTGGTGATACGGAGGGAGCCTGCGGTGGCCCCAGGACAACTATACACTCACTGCTCGTACTGCATGATCACCAGTCTCATCACCTATCAGAATGAATCCCATGGTGCACCGGAGTGGCTCAGGTGGTTTGGCGGCCAGCTCTTGATCTCAGCTCAGGTCTTGATCACAGGGTCGTCAGTTCAAGCCCCATGTTGGGCTCCATGCTAAGCATGGGGGAAAAAAAAAAGAATGGCTCACATGACAGCTGAGATGTTTGAGATGCGCACATGGGGTCAGAAAGGAAAGGGCGTGCAGCGGATAACAGTCCCCCACTGCTGGGCTCTTCACCGAGGGACGTCCCTCAGAAGGGAGCGGGCGGCAGTCACTTGAAGAGGGCCCAGATTTAGATCCGAAGGCCTGTTTAAACCAGGCTGCTCCTGGTTCTCCACTTGGTTTAGTCAAGCAGGCTGATTCCCTCCCTGCACCCCATGGAGTGACGTCATGGGTCCTGTGCTTTGTTTCCTCCCTCCTGCCAGCCCCCAGTATTTAAGGAACCAATCTACCCTTCAGGTGGATGACACCTGATGAAAACAGAATACTGAGCCCACCCAACAGGGAGACTCACAATTCACTTTGTGCTTGAAACATTTCTTTTTCTTTTTTCTTTAAAGATTTATTTCTTTATTTTGGAGAGAGAGAGGGAGAAAAGAGAGAGAGAGAGAGAGAGGAGGGGCAGAGGGAGAAGGAGAGAGAGAATCCCAGGTAAACTCTCAGCTGAGCACAGAGCCCGAGACAGGGCTCGATCCCAAGACCCCAAGATCATGACCTGAGCTTGGACGCTCGACCGACTGAGCCAGCCAGGGGCCCCTAAACATTTCTGTTCTTTAACCAGAACTAAGGGGCCCCTGGCTGGCTCAGTCGGTAGAGCCTATGACTCTTAATCTCAGGGTCGTGACTTTGAGCCCCACACAGGGCTTGGAGCCTACTTAAAAAAAAAAAAGGCAATCATAACCCAAACTAAATTTGGGAGCTAACCAACAGCCTAGAACTCACCCCAGAGCACTGTCTTCTCACCCCATCCTAGTCTGGCTTCCCCGCCCTTCTTCCTCAGCCTAGAACCCTGCCCCCTTGGCCCGTGGAAGGTTCTGTGCTGCTCGGTGCTCACACCTGAGGACCGAGGGCCCGGGGCGGGGGGGGGGGCATGTACAGCCCACGGCCACTCAGCGAGGGCAGGACTCGAAATTCAAACCCAGACCCTCCCGACCCTTCCCATGCTTACTCCCTCATTACCCTTAAGACTGTGGGGAGAATCTGAAATGTTTCCGTGTTAGGATAATGTTTCTTAGATTAGATTCCATGAGCTGCATCTCAAATTGAAAAATGTTTCAATTTTGTATTTTCATTTCAGTGATCACATAAATGTACAAAATTACTCTACTTTCACAAATTCAACATTGAAAGGTAGTTTCACAGAATAAGACTAACTCGGTGTCTCACAAATGAAAGAGAATTTGTTATTTTTCCTCCTCTACGTGCGGTCTAGGCATCACTCATATTTGGAGGGAAAAACCAGTGTTAGAGTCTATAATCCAGTGGTCCCCGAGGGGCTTCTGTGACCAGCGGCGGCTGCAGCAGGATCACCTGTGAACTTGTTGGAAATGTAAACCGTTGGGCTTCACCCCAGACCTGGAGTCAGCAACTCCAATCAGTGTAGCAGCAATCCTTCCAGGGGATTCTGACCCTGGCTGACGATGTGATCTCATGAGTAGTCAAATTGTTACACCAGAACATAGACTTCCTACGGTATGTCATTGAACCCGGGACATTTCTGCACATAGTCTCACTGCTACCTATATCGCCTTGGAATGGGTCCCTTATGACCAATCGTATAACGAATACTTCCAGAGAAGCTTCAGTTTGACCTCTGGTGCTGCTACCCACTGGCCTAACTCTTCACAGGCTGGCATCATTCACTGAGCACTTAACTCTCCCAACAACCCTTGAGATTTAAAAAAAAATTATTAATTTCATTCCGCGGATGAGAAAAATGAGGCCCAGAGAGGGTAAGCAATTTGCCCAAGGTCACACAGCTGATTGGGACAGTGGCGGGGCTGGAGCCCACGTTGCCTGATCCCCACACCTACAAGCTGTCAACTCTACAGGAAAGAACATTTCAGAGATGCGTTCTAGAACAGAATAGATGCCCAAATGACAAAGGACTTCAGAGGTAATCGAGTCCCATCCCAAAGGCCAGGGGGTGGGTGCGAGGCGCAGGGTTCCCAAGCAGAGCCAGAACAAACCCAAGGTCGGAGACTTCCCAGCGGTGTCTCCCCTGCACCATCCTGTACTTTGCACTTTGAAAAGCAAGAGGCCCAGAGGGCAGTGGAAGGGGCGGCTCTGAGGCCAGGAGTCCCTGAGCACGGTGCTGAATTTCCCAAGCTTTCACAGTTCCCAAAATACAAGAACTCAAGACCTGACTTAATGTGAACAAAAGAATATTTCAATTAATAATGAACCAAATAACTCTCTTCTTCGGAGAAGGATATTTTAAGGAGAATAACTCTGGTTGTAATAATTCAGCCTTTTCTAAGGAAGTCATTACTCTTCCTGACATATCACATCAAAGAGGATTTTTACTTCAAGTTGTTTTAACCTGTTTCTGGTTTCTATCAAGCCTGGATGTTGAGCTGTCCCAATAAAAACCTCCTCTCCCTCCTTTCCTTTTTTTTTTTCTTCCCCCATCATCGTGACTTCTGTTTTCAGGTGCCATCTGCCCCCATCCTCTCCAGTCTCTGCACATCTGCTTACAAAGATGAATCTCCATTTTTCTCATTCTGGAATGTTCTACCGCCATTGGTTCTTACCCCTATCACTATGTTCCAAGACTAGATTTTGAGCTCTAGTCATTTTCATGGCCCTGCCTATGTTTCCTCAACAAAATGTACCTTTGGATGGCCTTATTTATGCCCCACCTCTGCCTCTTGAATGACTGTTTCTCCTCGTGTGACCATAATGTAGGTTTTCATCACAGATGTGTTTTTCCCAAAACACTTGGCCCCCAGGACCTGCCCCTTTTGGCCCAGCTGCCATGTCGTCTTAACAGTATGCCCGCATATCACACGCTTCCTACACCAGGCAGCATCCCTGTGCCCCAGGAGGCCTTACAAACTCCCTGGGAAGACAAACTCTGCACTCACCCAGTGTCAGATTAGGAACATACTGGGCTCACTGGGTGGCTTACGGAATCCCTGTCCTGGGTGAGCCACAGAATTATGACAAGGGAGCTATGGACCCAGACATCAATCAAGTATTTTCTCAAAGTTGAGTAGGTGCCATTAGGATTGACAAAACCCAAATTCCTTAGAAGAGTTAGGAGTTTATAACATCTTTTTGACAATCTTTTCCCAATCAACAAATGACAAAATCCTATGGATCTTTAAGGTGTGTTAACATTACAAGGGAGACTCACTTTCCAAGACTCTGGGAACCCCTGGTCTGGGCAGTAGATGTCCTGGAGAGTAAGGCGTGGGAAGGGTGGGGACAGGCTGGGAGCAAAATATGGAGGACTGGGGGAAAGACCCAGCAATCACACTCCTAGGTATTTACCCCAAAGATACAGAAGTAGTGATCAGAAGGGGCACCTGCACCCCAATGTTTATAGGAGCAATGTCCACAATAGCCAAACTGTGGAAAGAGCTGAGATGTCCTGCAACAGATGGATGGATAAAGAAGATGTGGTTCATATATACAATGGAATATTACTCATCCATCAGAAAGGATGAATACCCAACTTTTACATCAACATGGATGGGACTGGAAGAGATTATGCTAAGTGAAATAAGTCAAGCAGAGAAAGTCATTATCATATGGTTTCATTCATATGTGGAATATAAGGAATAGCACAGAGGACAATAGGAGAAGGGAAGGAAAACTGAATGGGAAGAAATCAAGAGAGGGAGACAAATCATGAGAGACTCCTGACTCCAGGAAACAAAGTGAAGGTTGTGGAAAAGGAGGTGGGGGGTGGGGATGGGGTAACCGGGGGATGGGCATTAAGGAGGGCACGTGATGTGATGAGAACTGGGAGCTATAGCAGCTAATGAATCATTGGACACTACACCAAAAACTAATGATGTACTATATATTAGCTAACTGGATTTAAAAAAATAAAAAAGACAGCATTCTTGAGGTTGAGACAGAATTTGAGGAAAGGTGCGGAGGAAGAAGCAGATCTGACCTTGGCCTTTGTCCCCCGCTCCTCGCCCCCACCCCCACCTCCTGTGCATTCGCTTGTTGGCATCTGAAGATCGGAAAATGGGGAGCTTCTCGCTTGGGCAAATTTGACCTCTGGGTACACAGGTAACTGTCCTCCCAACCCCCCGCATTCCCCAGCACCTCCAGGCCTTGCTCAGTCACCTGGCCAGCCAAGGTGAATCCATTGAAAAGGCAGCCCCTGGAGCCAGGAACCTCACCCAGGGCCGCAGGCAGAGCTGGAGGGACGCCGTGAGCCCTGTGAGCCCATTGTCCCACTGAGGAAATCAGATTTGCTTCCATTATATGTTTGGGGTGAGAGGCAGAGACCCAGAAAGGAGGCTGGATCACCTGGACTTAATCGGCACAAATGATAATGGGCTGGGAGGACTGGAGCACTTTCTGTTGCCGTGGGAGCTCTTTGATGATGTGGATCAAATAGCATGTCCTCGATTGCCAACTTCCAAGATGAGGAAAGGGAGCCGAGGGGTTAGCCCACACACCCCCAAAATAAAAATACTCTCCGTGAGTATTCAGACCCAGCAGCTCACTGTCAGGGGTCCCAAGGGCCCTGCTCCGACGGGAGGCCGCCGCGTGCTGGCTCCAGTCCCCTTAACCGTGGCGCACATCCTCTTCCTGCACAGTGGTTAACAAAGCCTGACACCACCCCCCACCACCACCACCAGCACCTCCCTCCACACTCCCCCCACCCCCCATACCCCAGCTCTCATGTTTCCGGGACTGGCCAAGGCCACTTCTCATTCCAGGAATCCCCGTACCCCTGGCGCTCAGGAGATTTCGTCAGTCTCTCTGTATCTCTTATGGTGCCTTCCCTGGGGCAGGCCGGGGGGCCGGGGGACCATGGTGTTCAACAAGACAGACAAACTATGATCTCATGGCGCTTACAGTCTCATCTTGGAGAGAAACTAAACAATCACAGGCGTGGCTATGTAACTACCACTGATGTAAGTGCCACCAAGGAAAAGAACGCCATCCTACGAGAATGTGACCAGTGGGCTGGGGCACTGGGAAGGTGGGGGGGGGGGGCACTCTGTAGAATGAGAAGAGATGTTCTGATCAGAATGCCAGATGCCCTTCCATTTCACCCTGGCAGCCCCTGGAGGACGGGTTGGAAGGAGCTGAAAATGGGCACAGGATGGTCACCTGGACATCTTCCGCAGTGATCCAAGAGAGACATGGTGACTGGTCCTAGGGGACACAGTGGGGGCAGAGCCAAATGCACAAAAGGACTAGTGGTGTGGGAGAGGAAGAGAGAGCATGTTAAGCAGAGTTCTCCAGAGAAACCCAACTGAGAGGAGATACGCATACATTTGTTATAAGGAATTGCCTCTCGCAGTTATGGAGGCTGAGAAGTCCCTGAGCTGGGAGTTGGCAAGCTGGACTTCCAGTCTGAGTCTGAGTCTGAAGGCAGGAGAAGATTGATGTCCCGGCTAGGGGTCAGACAGAGAGAGGAAGTCCTCCTTCCTCCATGATTTGTTCTATTCAGGCTCTCAACGGACTGGACGTGGCCTCCCCACATTGCAAATCCACCCATTCAAAAGCTCACCTCATCCAGAAACACTCTGACAGACACACGCAGATAGTGTGTTAGCAAGTGTTCAAGCACCCCATGGCCCAGCCAAGTCAACACACAAAATTAGCCATCACAGGGAACGATGGAGCAGAGGGCAAGACTGTGTGTGCAGCCTGGGGGTCCGCATGTCACCCACACGGAGTGGGAAGCCACACACGTGGGGGTAGAGCTAAAAAGAAATCACAGGAACATGGATGGGGGCCCAGGAGATCATGAGCTTTCTGAAGGAGAAGGGGCCTCAGTGAGAGGCACTTCCTGGACTGAGCCCCTAGGAACCCCAACATCTGAAGCTTGAGCAGACAGAAGGATGCACGTGGTGAAGACACCTGAGAAGGAGCTGGGATGGGCTGGCCCAGGAGGAACCCCGCCTCTCCAGGGGCCCTGTCCACCCATGTGCTGGCCCCTCATCACCCCTCACCCTGCAATGCGGCTCTGGGGGTCAGCAGAGAAGGCGTATTAATCACTCAAAATGTTTTCGATATTATTTTTTTTAATCTTCTCCACTAGTTTCCTGAATAAAAGTATGAATGAATGAATGTGTCTTGCTCTCTGCACTTTTCCCCTGCAGTGGCTCAAACAGCCCCATCACCATGGCTCCATTGTCATCGGCACTGGCACTGTCTATAGACATGGGAGTCCAGTACGATCTTCTGTCCCAAACCTAGCCCTAGAAATACACAGCAGGCAAATTCTGGGGATAAGAAAGAGCATGGCTTTTGTGCCACTAGTTACAGAAAGAGCCATGTATTTCACTTAATTTGAGGTTGACCCAAAGAAGTGTGCACGCACCCTTACTGAAAGTGTTTTAAAATATGTGTAAGTTACTATTAAAAAAATTGAAATAGTCATATCAGAGTGGTGGACTTGGAGTTTCAAATTTTATTCCTCTAATGTTATCATTTTACACTTTTAAATACTTATTAAAAGGAGAAATACTAGCCCATTTTCTTTGACCTTTTCAAGTGGTCGCAGTGTCATGCCCTGTGTCCACACCTGGGAGCTGGGGCTCTCAATTCCCTGCATCTGCTGTACACCATCACCTAAGCATCCTGAGAGACCCGGCTCCAAGGGGCAGAGGTGTCTAGCCCTCACGTCACCCCACTGGGTCACCACAAATGTTTTCTAAGAAAACCGAAATTTCCAACTTCATTACTAACGCGTGTTTTTCTTGAATACCCGGTAGAAAGGCAACACCAGTTTCAACAGAAATCTCATGAGCAGTTACCAACACACAAACAAAGGAGAAGTAAGCACCTTGCCCACTGTTGTGGTTTTTGCTTTTCTGGGAAGTTTACTTTGTACATCCTCTGCTTAAGTCACTCTGTAATATCACTAAGCAAAATTTACTCAGAGCTATGAGTGTTCCTGAACTGCCAGAATTCAGTGAATGTCACTAAGGACATTCTTTCTCCTGGAATAAAGTTTCCACCCTCTCTAAGTTAGGGTTGCCCAATCAGAGCCATTTCCTTTCTCACTCAGCAGTTGGAGGCTTTCAACTATCTGAAGGGAGTGTCTGTCGGTAAATGACACAGACGCAGAATCCAGCTGCGGCTTTTGTTTCCTTCTAGCATTCAGAGTAAGCTGGGTGTCAGAAGAAAATTTGCCACCCTAAAATGTGTCTCTTTGGCATGTGGATTATTTTAGGCTGATTATTTTTAAGAAACAGAAGACTCACAAAGTTTTTTGGTGTTTTGTTTTTGTTCTTGTTTTTGTTTTGCCTCCTCCCCAACCTCCTAAAAGAATTTAGATAGAGGACCTCTTCCAGGAAGGGAGCTATCATGATAAATAACTTTCATATACTATGAACTAGGTATGGTAGACAGAGAGAAACCGAGCAAGGCCTGTTTGATCAAAGTCCTCCCTAGGTCCCATTGTTTCTGGGTGGTCCAGCAAACATTTGTTTACCAAACATTTACTTTTTACATTCTTTCTGTGATTGCCTTCCTTCCTTCTGAAGCTCCAGCCCCCTACCCCCTTCCCCTCAGTCCAAAATGATGTATGTACCTCATTTTGCCTGACTGTCTTTGTAATCTCTCAGGATTCCCCATATGTATGTAACTAAATTTTATTTTCTCTTGCTAATCTGTCTCATGTCAAATTAATTCTTAGATCAGCCAGAAGAACCTTGAATGCTATAGCAAAAAGTTTTCCTCCCCAGTGGCTGCTTCCTTCCCCAGGGCCTCTGGTCTCCCTCAAGATTCCTGGATCCCATTTTTGTAGACTTACCAGTTTTCTAAACCCATATGCACTCTCTGTCCTGGGTTCTCTAGAGCTCCTTTTTGGGTATCCACAAAAAAAAAAAAAAAAAAATCCTGTTAAGATGAACTTTTTTACCACATGGTAGAAGCCTGCCATGCTCAGCAAACCTTTGAAATAACCAGGGCTCCTGGAACCTGTCCTACAAAAAATAGCAGAGTGGCTGATCAAACAAGAGTCAGACAAGCAAAGTTCCATTTTGGGATAGGCTGAGGTGCAGCAACTAGACCGAATCATTTACCTCCATTCCTCAGTTTAAAAAAACACAGAAGAAAAAATACCTGTGAACAACCATCTGGGCTTTGCTGAAAGGTTCTCCCATATTGATGAGGGTTTGTCTGTTTTTCTTTCGTGTGCCCAAAGGGAAGTGAAATGATCATAAGAAATCTTATCCAATGGAAACACCCCTAGGAATGTTATGGGGAGAAATAAACACACATGAAGGGCTCTGGGCTCCAAGGGGAAGGGAGCTTGCTTGGTAAGTATAGTATAAGCAGCATGATTACTAATATGATGATAGTGATGACTCCCTAACTACTGGGTGACTCCAGCATCAACATCCAAACAAAGATAATGACAAGTTGAAGGGGACAAGGATGGCTTGCCCTTGAACACGTTCCTATCCCATCAAGTCAATTCTCTGTGTAGCTCTTTGACTTCTCAAAAATCTGAGTTCAAGACTTTCTTGAAAAGCTTCCTCGGCTTTTCCTAGCCCTTCCTTTACCACCTCCCACCTGACTCGGGCAAAATTCCCTGCAGAGGTCATCCAAGACAAATGTTGAAAGTTATTTAGGGAAGTTACGTGTGTTCAGCTTTAAAAATACTCTCTTTCCACAAAGGTGAGTCGATACAAAAATATTGTCCCAGGAACTGAAGCCAATGTTCTGAGGGCGGGGGTTGGCCAACTTCTTTCTGTAAGGACCAGATAGTAAATATTTTCGGTTTTATGGACCATTCAGTCTTTTTGCAGCTACTCAGCTCTGCCACTGGGGTGTGAAAAAGCAGCCATAGATAATATGTAAGTGAATGGCATAAATATGTTCCAATAAAACTTTATTTATGGATGCTAGCATTTAAATGTCATATAATCTTCATTTGTCACAAAAATAGTGTTCGTTTGTTTTTTCCCAATCACTCAAAAATGTAAAAAGCATTGTTAGCTTGTGGGTCATACAAAAACCCCTGTAGGCTGGTGTTGATTTGTGGGCTTAAGTTTGTAGACCCCTGGTCTGACATTTTATCAGTAACGGAATCACTGTGCTTACCTCTAATGATGTTCATGCACATTGATGTGTATATGATAAAACATAGTCAAAAAAAATCTATACGGTGATTGACATTCTAGAATTTTCTTCCTGAACTCCTCCAGTGGGTCATCTTACAGTGCCCTGGGTACACCCACTTTGGAGACACCTGACCTAGCAAATGAGAAGAGAAAATTCCTATGAGATTTACATTTTCTATTAACCCACTGTTTCAAGAGATAAAGGAACTACGGAGCATGCAACATATCAATCTGAGTTATTTTTATAAAACGAAGACATGCTGGCTTGTATTCACAAAGCTTAAACATGAGAAACGGAAAAAAAAAAATCAGTATTTCATGATCTGAGTAGGGCCATGCTAAAATCATTCGGCTCAAAATTTGCAGAGGCACTTTGGTTTGCTCAGAACCAGTCAAACTTGTGCTGTGGGAACAATAGGTCTATTATTTTATCTCAATTGGAAAAGGATGTGCTGTGCCCTCCATCCACCTCCTTTATTTTCTGAACTGCGTGAAACCATCCCAATTTCTTTTTCAAACTTTGACAATGAATCTAAGGTGTCATGCTAGCCTTGGAACGGGCCATTACTGGATGCCCATAGAAATAGTCTATGTGAGGGGTATATCCTTGTTTATCTTCTGTAGCCTTGTGTCCCAGCCTAAATCTGGATCAGTCAACAGTCTGATCTCCCCCAACTACCTCAGGTTTAACTCTGTCCCCCAGACAATTCAGAACTAGAGGTTGATTCAAAAATAATCTAAACAGCCCTTACTCACTACCCAATGCCTCTCTCTTGGTCCCTCTCCATCTCTCTGTCTCTATCTCTCCCTCCCACTTCCTCCCTCTCTCTCTCTTTCTCTCTCTCTCTCTCTCTCACACACACACACACACACACACCTAAGGTCAAGCCATTGAAGCCAGACCCAAAGGGAAAAAGGGAAAACAGTGTTAGGAATAAAGCATGTCAAATCATCATTCCTGCTCCTAAGTGTCTTTGAGTTCTGAAACTGCCATTGGGTCATGTGCAAGAGACTGAACGTTCTGGAAAGCAGGCTTAGGCCCTGAGAATTTCCACCAAGGCCTGCAGATATTGCCCCCTTGTGCAAAGTGACAACCTCTTCCAGGTTAGTGCCCATTGCAAACATTCTGTCTTCTTGTCTTTTGACTGTCCTCACAGACCAGAAAAACAAACATCGGTCAGACCACGTGTCCTGATTTGAGGGTCAGACCATAGGGTCATAATCCCTCTGAAGATGAATTTTAAACATTTTTAGAAATTGTGGCGAATGTACACTCAGTTCATTGGTCACTAAGTGCTCTATTCTACCCCTCCCTCCCACTTTGTGGGGATAAAGATAGCTGAGAACTTCTGAAGAGTCCAAAGACAGGTGACGTGGCTCCTGGGCCATGAGGAGATCTGTGGAAACTCTACATGAGCCATCCTTTGGCCTCTAAAAGGCCTGAGATGAAAATCCTGGTGAATTATCTACGTATTGCAGGAGATTAAAATCAGGAAAGTGAACAGAAATGAAGAGCTGGCACTTTGGATGGATAAAAGGCCCACCGCACCCTCCCGCCCGCGTGGCACCCTGCCCTCAGGACACCCCGCGTATCAGCAATGGCTGCAGCCCCTCAGTACAGACATCATCTGCCTGATCCTGTCTCTTCAGTCGGGAAGAAAATCACGGGCCTCTGAAACTCCATCATCAGCTCACGCAAGACACAGCTGCAGATCGCCTTCCAAATAAATCCCTCTCTGTTGTCCTACAACATGCTAATTGCCCGTAATAAGCAAATTATAATAATTACGGACAGTTGCACAAAACCTTTGACTTAAGTAGCAATCCTTCACCCATGAATTGTAGGGCCTTTCCTAAATATTAATTAAAGGCCACACCAGTCACCTGAACTAAGACAGCGTTAGCCCACTTTAGAGGGGGGAAAACAGAGGCGCTGAACAGCACGTTTCTTATTCTATTCCAAAAGGCAAACTTGCACACTTTAATGAATTAAAATTAAATTTTAGACATTATCTATAAGGAGTTGGTTAAATAAATGGCTTAGCTTTTCCAAAGAATGGTAGGTAGCTGTTAAAAATTTCCTGTTTTCGGGGCGCCTGGGTGGCTCAGTTGTTAAACATCTGCCTTCGGCTCAGGTCATGATCCCAGAGTCCTGGGATCGAGCCCCCCATCGGGCTCCCTGCTCATGCGGGAAGCCTGCTTCTCCCTCTCCCACTCCCCCTGCTTGTGTTCCCTCTCTCGCTGTGTCTCTCTCTGTCAAATAAATAAAAATCTAAAAAAAAAATAAAAATAAAAATAAATAAATAAAAATAAAAATAAAAATTTCCTGTTTTCAAAGACACTGGGAAGAATGCTGATGATGGAATTTTAAATGAAAACAAAGGATGTATGCTGTATTTGTAGGGTGGTCTCCATCGTGTGCACAAGTGTAAGTGTCTGGATGTCTGAGCGTCTGGTTATCAAGACTACGCCACAAAGTGAGCAAGGTTTGGTTGTCAGTTTCTGATGGGATTCAAGATGATCTTTAGCTCTACCCTTAAATTTTCCTGTCACTTCCTGTCACTTCTAGATTTTCTGCAATAAACATTTAAACTCTTATGATAAGAAAAAACAAAGCTGAATGCTATTTTAAAGATGCTTAATTTTTTAAAAATTAAGACATTTTTAAAGACTTTCCTAATCCCCGTTTTAAATCCGTTTCCTTAATCTTCAAATGCACCTAGGACATTTCCTTTTCCAGTCCCCACAGAAATGCAATCCCCAGTTACCTTCACTCTTGCTTGTGGTGAATGAATAAGCATGTCCCAGGGTGGGACCCTCGCTTAAGTTGCGCCCTGGCTGGAATTCACCTAGAGGGGCTGGAAAGGTCCACTGAAGTCTGGAGACAAAGCCTCCGACCAAATCCCGGGTCTCAGAGCAGGTGTCCCTCGGAAGGAGCTCGGGAGCCCCCAGGTCCCTGTTCAGATTCCGTGGAGTGACTTTGGCCGGCCACTGCTTTCCTGGAAGCGGATGCATGCCCGCACCTCCCTCGAAGCCAGCCGGCTGTCCGGTGGCCAGGGAGAGAGGAGGGGGCAGCCGACATCAAAGACCTAGCAACTGCCTGGCGAAATCCTCCCCTGCCAGCCCGGGGGTGTCGCTTCCTGCTGCAGAGGAGCTGCTCTCTCTTCTTGCCCTTCAACGAAGGGTGGAAGGTTCACACTGCCCTGTAAACACCACCTTCACCCTCTAACACACCTGCGCTAAACAGAGCAGCACCCAGACATCGTGGGCTAAATCTGACACCCCTCCAGGGTGCAAGGGCTCGTGTCCACCAAAAAAATCCACCTGCCACACCCCAAAAGGAAAGACCCAGCACCCCTTAATCTCCTTCCGCTCCGCCCCTCGGGCCACCTGGCTGCTGCTAGGGGCTCGGGGACAGGGAGTGCTGGAGGGTCCTGGCATTGCTGGATGCCGCCGAGGGTCCTCTCTGCCACACTCAGGATTCTGGCTGCGCGTGGAGAGCAGGGGACACAGCGCACTGTGGGCAAAGCCGCAGCCTCAACCTGTCTCTGGCTTGTGACTCCACAGAGCAGTCCGGGCCAGTCTGATTCATCCTTGCAGATACAGCAATCCCAGGCTCTGCGCCCCCCTTTCTGCAGGGTTGTGCTGCTTTTGCAAGAAACTTGCTCAGAAGTCTTATCTTCGTGAAGCCCTGCATGGAAGTTTCCTGTAGGAAGGACACCTGTCAGGGGGGTGTAGGCCTGAAGGAAGCCTGGGTGGGCAGAGAGGGGCTGGCGGAAGGGACGCTAGGCAGGGTCACAGCTTCACGCACCCTTCTGGGGGAGCAGAGCTGGCCATTTCATCCCACGAGACAGGCCTGGATGCAAAAGGGAGGTTTGGGGCCGGCGTTCTGTGAGGGAGCACAGAACACAAACCACGCCGGGGACGTGAGGAAAGAGACGGCACCTGGGCCTCCCAGCAGAGGCTGAGCAGACAGGCAGGAGGTGTTGTGGGTGCTCAGGGATTCTCTCGCACCTGCCAGCTCATGGGTCAGCACTTACCAATCCGTCGTGCAAAGCTGCAAACAGGAGCAAGCATGATCTTTGCCCCAAGAGGGTCACAGCCCCGTTGGTTGGAAGCTGTCCATTTTGAGGATGAGGATGGGAGGAGGGTGTTCAGATCTCCTTTCCCCGAACTGGTGGCCCAGCGTGTGGGACCCAACCCGTTCTCCTCAAGCCCCCCACTTCCTCCAAGTCTACCCTGGCCCACATCTCAGGCTCTAGCTCTTTCCACCCTGCAAGCCACCTCTGTCCCAGTGGAGCTCCTGACCACAAATGCTTTTTCCCAGGGGCCACCCAAACCTCCCTCCCACCCCACATACGACAGGCCTGTGGAGGCAGAGCCTCGGGGAAAGCTCCGCCGCGGCCTCGGGAAGCCACACCGGGTGGTCCCAAAGACGGTCACCGTCCACACAAATAGACCCCCAGGGAAAGCGCTGTCGAGCCACCCCACCGTTGGGCCACTATTTGGTCACTGGACTTGCACGCTCAGTGACTGGGGACAGTGTCGGTAGTAACATCTATTGTCACCGTTCCCATAGACAGGTGTTTTTTTGTCTCAAATATGGGCCAGGGACAAAGCCCCGAGTGGAGGATTCGGGAGACTTGGACCTCCTCCTACTTCGGGCTCTCACCCTTGTGTAATGTAACCTACAACTCTGCCTCCATTTGTCATTTACAAAGCTGTTGACAAACCCCTGGGACGTTCTCTCCAGCTGGGAAACCAGCGCTGACAACAGGGTCCCTGCCTCCCCTGCCATCACCAGCCTCCCCCTCCCTCACCCCAGAGCCAAGACCCCCCCAGCACAGGGTGCCCCTCCTACATCCCCGTCTGGCATCATGCAAGTGAGACAAAAGCCCCTAAGTGCCGTTTTCCAGCTGGTTGAGAGGAGATGATATTCCTGCACCAAGGACGTGGACATGTCCTTTCTGGGGAGAGAGGCACGGTCGTGGCTCCCGCGGGACCTTAACAGCAGCCTCCTTACCCCTGCCTCTGCGGTAACTCGGGCTCTGAGGGGAGTTGATCTCTGCCAAAGCCTAGCTGCTACCTTCAGCTTAGCTCAACATTCAGTGCAGGGAGAAAACTGACCGGATGGGGGAAGGCTCACCTTTCTGTGCCACCAGAGAGTATTTGCGAGCTCAGCAAAGCTGCACACCAGCGGGTGAAGATGCACTGTTATCACTGACATTAATTCAGGCCCCACATCATCAGCGGACAGTGAAATAATGATGCACATGCTGCCGGGTCAGAGGCAGGCCCAGCCGAGAGGCAGAAGCGCCCAGGATCAAGGCCTCAACGGCACCCACGCCGGGCTGCTGGGGCTGCCATGTCAGGGACCGGGATGCCCAGCAGTAATGAGGGCGGGCAAGTTCCGGGGCGAGGGGAGGGAGAGGGGAGCCCTCCGCGAGCCCGCACCTGTCTCAGCCCGTGGGCGGAGCCCCCACCTGCAGGCTGAGGACACCCGGCCAAATGCTGACCAGGAATGCGAAGCTGGCCCACGCGGACCCCCGGCCGGGTGCACGGCCGCCTTGAGGGGCGAAGTCTTCAGATTCCATCCTCCCACTGGAGAATGCCCACGTAGCCCGTCGGAGGCCCCACCGCCACAGTGGCTGGAACTGCACCAGGCTCAGTGTGACCTGGGAGCGGGGTCTGGGCTTATGTGGGATACTGAAGAGAATTCCAGAGTTGGGGTCTGTGTCCGTACGCTGGGGCGGCTGCAGGGTTAAAACGGCAGGAGTGGGTAATCTCACAGCCTGGAGGCCAGAAGTCAGGAATCAAGGTGTCCCAAGGCTCCAGGGGATGACCCTTCCGTGCCTTTCCCAGCTTCCCAAGGCGGTTGGCAGTCCCTGGTGGTCCCAGCTGGCAGACCCACCCCCCGGCTCTGCACCACACGGCCTCCTCTCATGTGTCTCTGTCCCTGCACTGTGCTCCCCTCCTCTCCTGAAGACCAGTCCTATCAGATCAGCACCCACCCTAACGACCTCACCTTAGCTGGATTACAACAGCAAAGACCCTATTTCCAGATAAGGTCCCATCCAGAGGTACTGAGGGTTAGCACTCCAACTTCTATTTGGGACAACACATCGACCCATCACTGAGTTCTTATACTTGTCTTCAAAAGAAAGGAAACAAGAGAACTCAAAATGCGGGTCCAGAGACCACGCATGCCAATTTTTCACTGCAACATTATAGCTTAAAAATATATAGAAATGACCTGAAGGCATGTTATTTGGAATTTGTATTTGGTGGACTCTTGCGAAGCCATTAAAAAAGATTATTGAGAGACCATGTGGCAATATGATGAAACATTTCTGGCCATGCTGAGTCACACCTCTGATATGATCATGTGTGAACGTGGCCTGGTGCAGAAATGAAAACAGCCCTGTCAGAGGTGAGGGGTTACGGGCAGCTTTTCTCTCTGCGTTT
This sequence comes from Mirounga leonina, assembly GCF_011800145.1. Lineage (NCBI taxonomy): Eukaryota > Metazoa > Chordata > Mammalia > Carnivora > Phocidae > Mirounga > Mirounga leonina. The sequence goes on from NW_023270515.1 coordinate 740,115, forward strand.
TTGTCTTAAACTTCTCTTTATGTGATATATTTTTTAAATTAAAAACAAGGAAGAGGGGTGCCCTGGGTGACTCAGTCCGTTAAGCGTCTGCCTTCGGCTCAGGTCATGATCCCGGGGACCTGGGATGGAGTCCCGCATCAGGCTCCCTGCTCCGCGGGGAGTCTGCTTCTCCCTCTGCCCCTCCCCCGCCCATGCGCACGCACTCTCGCGCTCTCTCTCTGACAAATAAATAAATAAATAAATAAATAATAAAATCTTAAAAAAAAAAAAACAAGGAAGAAACGATTGGTTGCCTCATCTCTAACACTCAAAGGCTATGAGATCAGGGAAGGCATTTAGCTCTGCAAACCTGTTTTCTAACTGCAGAGGGGACAGAACATGTGTCCCTTCAACCTTCAAGAATAGTTGGCGGGCTTGCAAGGGCCAGAGTGACCGGAGGATGGGGAACCTCCTTGATGGCTAGGGCCACCGAGCCAAACCTTTCATTGTTTCTGTTGTGTCAGGGCAAGGCCGTGTTTCTGTCGCTGTCCTTCCAAATACCCAAGAGTGCTCTGTGACTCACAGATATTCGGGGCAATAAAAAAAAAAAGGAAGAGGAGGAATTACCAGATCTAAAGAGCACAGAATCAGGGCACCTGGGTGGCTCAGTCGGTGAAGCATCTGCCTTTGGCTCGGGTCATGATCCCGGGGTCCTGGGATCGAGTCCCACATCAGGCTCCCTGCTCGGCGGGAAGCCTGCTTCTCCCTCTCCCTCTGCTGCTCCCCCTGCTCGTGCTCTCTCTCTGCTCTCTCACTCTCTCTCCCTCTCAAATAAATAAATAAAATTTTTTAAAAATAAATAAATAAAGTGCACAGAATCAAAGTGAACTCAACAAGCACACAAGGGGAGCATGGGCAGAAACTTCTGGACGTTTGGTTCGCTATCACGTGATTTTCCTGCCACATGCTGAGCCTTATCTCGGAGCCGCCCCAAGAACTCACTCACTTCTGGAGCCCAAGGGCCGGCCTCCCACCCCCTCCACCAGTGCATGCTTCAGTCATTCTGCATCATCCACCTGCTGAACGTTCACAACGCCATGAAAGCATTCCTCTGTGATTGGGATGGGGCAGGGGGCAACACAGAGTCCCCGAGGGAGACAATCAACAGACAAAATACACACAGCGGGTCCAGAGACCACGCATGCCAAGAGGGAAAAATGAGGCAAGGAAGAGCCCTGCTGGATGAGGACGTGTTTGGGCAAAGACATCATGAAGAAAGGGAATGAGAATTTGGCCCTGTGCCCGGGAAAAAGCACATCTCATCCAGGAGGACCAGCAAGTTCAAAGCCAGACATGGGGGCAGGGTGGGTGTAGAGCAGGCCCAGCAAGGAGACCAGTGTGTCTGAACAGAGCGGGCAGGAGGGACAGGAGGAGCAGGAAAGAGCTTGGGGAGAATTGGGGGCCAGACCACCTACAGCCTTGAAAACAAAGATGTGGACTTACAGATTTTAATTTGCGTGAAAAGGGAAGATGCTACAGGGTTTTGAGCAAAGGAGTGACATCTTTAAAATGGTCACTCTGACTGCTGTGTAGGGGACAGGTGGGGGACAGCAAGGTGCAGGCTGGGGATCAGCAAGGGAGAGACGGTGCTGCCCCCCAAGGGCAGAAGTGGTGGGAGGGATGAGAAGTGCCAAGGTTCTGGACAGATGGATCAGATGGAAGAGGAAGGGAAGAGTCTAGAACTCAAGAGTTTAGATCTGAGGACCTGGAATAATGGATTTTCCATGTACTGAGATTAGAAGACCCCAAGAGGAGCAGATTGGGAAAAGCAAGGGGATGGAGAGGTCACCTTTGGTTAAGACTACAGTGAATGAAGTCCTGCTGAGTGAATTCAACCAGCCCTGAGCCTCCAGGCTGCTTCAGTGCTGACCGAAGCCAGCCTTGTTTCCAGAATTGCTCCCGGCCAGCACTGCGATTACCAGAACACGACATCAGAAACTAATGACGTACTGTAGGGTGACTAACATAAAATAGTAAAATAAAATAAAATAAAATGTAAAATAATAGTTTTAAACCCAGAATTTAAGATGTTTCTGGTTGGAAAATAAATTGGTGTGGTATTTTTGGAGAGGGGAAGAATTTGGCAGTATAAATTAATATTATTTTTCTCCTCTAATAAGATTCGGTAATTCCACTCCTAGAATTTATCCCTCAGAAATAAATGATCAGAAAAATGTCCAGGGGCACCTGGGTGGCTCAGTCGTTAAGCGTCTGCCTTCGGCTCAGGTCATGATCCCAGGGTCCTGGGCTCAAGTCCCACATCGGGCTCCCGGCTCGTCAGGAAGCCTGCTTCTCCCTCTCCCACTCCCCCTGTTTGTGTTCCCTCTCTCGCTGTGTCGCTCTCTGTCAAATAAATAAGTAAAATCTTTAAAAAAAAATGTCCAAAATGTGTGTGTAAGTATGTTAATCACAGTGTTGCATGCAATAGTGAAACACTGAGAGCAATTTAAATGTTAGACAATAAGGCAATGTTCAATAAATCATGATGCATTTAAAAAAAAAAAAAACTGTAATTAGAGATGGTCTTCCACACAGGTTTTGTGCAAATACATGAAAACACTGTTCAAAGGAGGGCATTCCCTCCTTTAGGGCTGCTTTTGGTGTTGAGAAGAGGGAAGGCTGTTCTTGGTGCCGTGCCTAAATAAACCTGTGACAGATTTTGGGTTTTCACCCTGGAAAGGGGTCCTGACAGGGGGAGAAGAGAGCCAAGTGGTTTAATAACCACACAGGTGCCTCGGACCTGCCACAATCGGGGCCTTGGGTTTGTGGGTGGCCCAGCAGGGCTCGGGACCAATAGCGGTATATGATAAGAATGTGAGATTATGGTAAGAACTGGTCCTTAACCGCTGGGGCAGGGGCCGGGGAAGCCAGGGTCGGCCAGGTACCTGAAACGTGGGCAAGGACAGACCAAGCACACCCAGCAGCCAAGGTGGGACGGCCTAGGGGAGCTCAGGGCGTGATGGGTGAGAAGCTGTCAGCAGGGCCTGTGGTGGGGGCACAGGGATGCAGAGCGGAAGAGAGAACAAGCTGTGATTCCCTGGGTACCTCTGCTCTGTCCCCCACTGCCTTGGACCACAATTACCTTCTGAGCCTCACACAAGTTTGCAAGGTTGTTGTATAAAATGCAGAATGCCCCATTAAATTTGAATTGCAGATCAACACTGGATTGTTTTTTAGCATGAGTATGTTTCATGCAATATTTGAGACATACTTATCCTAAGAAACTATTTGCTGTTGGTATGAAATTCAAATTTAGTTAGGAGTCCTATGCTTTTCTTTGCTAAATCTTTGGCCAGCTTCTACCCAAAATTTCCAAGGAAGGGATCCAGGGCAGCCGCACCTGCTACCATGATTGGGTGCTTGCGACACCAAGTCCAGCTCATACATGTAACCCCCACAGCGGAGGAGGGCAGGTTTCATGACTACTGCATTGCAGATGGGAAAACAGTGTCCGAAATAAAAATTTACCAAAAATTTTATAGGTGGGAATGATAACAGCACTTACAAGGTCAGGCACAACTCTGATAGGTCTGTGCATAAGATCTCATGCGATCCTTTTTAACAACTCTACGGGGGGCTGTTGTTGGACCCATTTTACAGATAAGGAAATAAAGTCACACCGCTAGTAAGTGGTCAGGGTTTGAACCCAGGGAGTGTGATTATAGTCTGTGCTCTTACCCATCATCTTAAACCCCCACTGAACATGACCACCACCACCTCCCACTCCTGACGAGGTGGGATTCATGCACAGGACACCCGCAGAGTCCAGGTGGCAGGTCCGGTCACGAGCCCATCGGGATGCAGTGAGATGCATGAAACTGACAAGGGAAGAGGTAGAAATCACCGTGGTTTGGTTCGTGGAGCAGATAAGTGGGTGACCTGAACAGTTGGAAGACGCGGCAAAGGGGAGGTTAACGCCCATGTCGGGAACTGTAAATACGTAAAGTAAATATCAGGGTTCACTGAGCACTTCCTAGGGACTGGGTGTTGTACTACCAAACTCACCCGAGTCCTCATGGTCACCCCCTCTCTACAAGCTAGAAAACGGGGGTTGGGAGGAAGCCAAGCAGCTTGCCTGAGGTCGCCCCATCAGGAAGAGGCAGGTGCAGGATTGGAGGTGACCCCGAAGCCGACGCAGGCAACATCCGTGCCATCTTTCTTCCTCGCCTGCTTGTAAGCGTGTGCATCCTCAGATTCAAGACTGAGAGACCCATGCAGTACAGCTGGATCCAATGACATGTGTGTCATCACTGCTTCCATGACAGTAACAGAGCGGGGGTTTGTTCTGAGAAATTCGGTCTCCATCCCCCAGGAGGCAGAAGAAGGGTGAGCAGACAGCTCACCCAATAGAGAAAACTCTGGCAGGGGCTTCCACCTGGGGACCATGGAGGAGGACAACAGGAATGGCCACCTCCTCCCCGGAGACCACCTCGACACCATCCCTGCGGGTCTCGACTTCATCCACGCCTTTTCTTGCGAGTGCACGAGTTTCCCAAGAACGCCCCAGTGGGTGCTACAGAGCTTCGGTCATAGGGGTGGAGAGCCTGGGGTTCCGATCCACATTCGCCACCCACTCGGCAAGGCCAGCCGAACACACGGTGGTCAGCGTAACTCTGAGTCACCTAATCAGTGAACTAATTAGCATAAGGACAGGGTTGGGCATTAGACTGTGTCCAGGGCATTAATGGGGTCACCCCGAAGGAATTGCACTTGGAAGACCTAGACCCACAGTCTGAGACCCAGCTAGGGGCCTCCCGTGTTGCTCTATCTTTTTGCTCCTTTGCCTCCATCTGCCCTGGGCTTGAGGCCATCAGAGAGGTCGGTACGAATAGTTCAGACTGGCCAGTGCACTCCTCCATCCCACCATCCACTAGAAGCCTGCGGCCGTCTCAGCCCTTCTCTGCACTCCTTCCAGGCAGCAAGTCCTCAGGACAGCAAGCCCAGAGCGGAAAATCAGAGGGACGGGCACGTGGACTTAACGTTTCCTTTAAAATAAGAGAAAAATAATTTCAAAATGTCGGGAAAAAAAGGAAATGAAAAGTAAAACTAAAAGAAAGGGATGTTGAGGACAGCAGTTGCCAAACGTTACCCCTGGGCCACGGACTTCACCCCGTGTCACCTACAAAACACACCACACTTTCTGTTTCACTAATTTAATAAAGTCTTATCCATCTGTGTAATAAAACACAGAAGTACGTTGCAGGGGTGGCATTGACCTGAAGGACTTTCTGAATCCCAGAAACATGGAATGGAATCCATTTCTCAGTCAGGAGGCTTTTCTCCTTTGTTGCTTTAAAATAACCCAGTGGATGGCACTGAATTTCAGAAATTGAGCTATGCATGTATTTTCCCAGCAGGAGACAAAGAGCAGCCCCATGGAGGAGGGCAAGGTGGGCCTGTGGGCTTTATCCTGCAGCAGCGTGTGGCCACTTCCAAAACGGTTCTCAGCTGGGACCCATTGTCCTGACCCGCCCCACAGAGGAAAATCGCTATTAGTACCCATCTCGGTCGATGTTGGTGCAGGATGCACAGCCCTCTCCAGATGCCACTTACAGGCAGTCAATCCTCATTCAACAGAAAAAAAAAGAAAAAGAAAAAGAAAAAAAAACAGAAAGTAGGCGGGCGCAAGGGAAGAATACATTGCTCTTCGACTATACCAGGCCACCCCCATCTCCGGGACCTTGTTCCAGCGGCCCCCTCTTGCTGGAACCCACTTAACGCTGAAAGGCTTCTGGCTCACTCCCTCACCTCCTTTAGGCTTTTTGTCCAGCTTACTTTCTCACTGAGGTCTACACTGCCCTACCCTGGACTGGGTCTATAATAGAAGCCCCCCAAATTGATGCCCATGTGCAACCTACACACAAATAAATTTCCTTATTTGGAAATAGGGTCTTTGCAAAGGTGATTAGCTAGGAATCTTGAGATGACATCGTCCTGGATTTCCGGTGGGCCCCGAATCCAATGACTGGTGTCCGTATAAGAAGAGGAAAGGGAAAGTGGAAGCACACGGAGACAGAGTGGAAGAGAGCCACTAAAGACAAAGGCCAAGGCGGAGTGATGCATCCACAAGCCGAGGAACACCTAGAACCACAGAAGCTGGAAAAGCCTGGAAGGATCCTCCCCTAGAGCCTCCAGAGGGAGCATGGGCCTGTCGATACCTTGATTTTGGACTTCTGCCCTCCAGAACTGTGAGAGAATCAATCGCTCTTCTTATAAGCCACCCAGTTTGTGGTCCTTTGTTACAACTGCCCTAGGAAACGAATCCACTCCCCTGTTGGCTCTCGCCGCCTGACCATTCCCTTCCCACCCTCAGTGGCCCCACTCCCCCTGCCCTGCTCTGCCTTTTCTTTGTTTTAATACATACATACATATATGTATACATACCCAGACACCTGAGAGCGGCTTATATACATCAGGGCCCTTTACACCTCAATACCACACGCTCCCTTACAGAGCTGCAGGAAAGCTATCAAATCCAGAAAATTTAGCTTTGATACAATACTTCTCTTTAACCTGTAGTCCGTATTCCACTTCCATCAATTACTCCGACACGGTTCCTTGTGGCATTCCCCCTCTTTCATGCGGGATCCTGTCCAGAATCGCGGATTGCACTTCGTTATCATGTCTCCTTAGGCTCCTTTAATTTCCCTTAATAGCTCTCAACCCTGCTTGTCTTCCGTAACATTTGTAGAATGCAGTCCAAGTAATTGTATAGCGTGTCCCTCTACTTGGGTTTGTTTGATGTCTCCTCGTGGTTAGCGTCAGGCTCTGCACCCCAGCTAGATGCGTCATAAGGAATATTTTGTCCTTCATGGGGTGTCCCATCTGGGGCACCAAGTGTCACCTGCTCCTGAATTGTGATGCTGATTCTAGTCGTCCAGTAAAAATGTGGTCTGGGGTCTGCACAGTGCTCTCTATTTCCTCCCTTGCAGATAACGAGTTATCTATGCAACGTGCAGGGAGATGCTTTACGAAAATATGTAAATATCTTGCTCCTCAGCAAACTCTCTCTCTCTCTCTCACACACACACACATATACACACTCACTCACGCTCACACATGCGCAATGATATTCTGGCATAAAGCAATATTTACTGCGATGATGGCAATATGTTGATTTTTGCAAACCACAACACTTTTGCTGCATTTATCAGTCAGCACCCTCCTGTGAGAAAGAGTCTCCCTTTCCCTCACTTACTTATCCATTTATTGTCAGCACAGAGAAAGCCTAGCTTTCGAGATTATTGTTTCCACTGTGCACTTAAAAACAGTTCGATATTTACTGCGGAAACTGAGCAGTAACTTCTTTGTTCTCAATTCCACCTGCATTTTGATGGAAGAAATAGACACTTTTGCATCCACAAAAATTACTGGGAATAAAACACATACCAAGCAACCTTTTAAAAATATTATTCCAACTATGCAGCCATCAAAAGGAATGAGATCTTGCCATTTGCAACGACGTGGATGGAACTGGAGGGTATTATGTTGAGTGAAATAAGTCAAACAGAGAAAGACATGTATCATATGATCTCACTGATATGAGGAATTCTTAATCGCAGGAAACAAACTGAGGGTTGCTGGAGTGGGGGGTGGGGTGGGAGGGATGGGGTGACTGGGTGATAGACACTGGGGAGGGTATGTGCTCGGGTAAGCGCTGTGAATTGTGCAAGACTGTTGAATCTCAGATCTGTACCTCTGAAACAAATAATGCAGTATATGTTAAGGAAAAAAAAGAAGAAGAAGGTAGCGGGAGGGGAAGAATGAAGCGGGGGAAATCGGAGGGGTGGACGAACCATGAGAGACGATGGACTCTGAAAAACAAACTGAGGGTTCCAGAGGGGAGGAGGGTGGGAGGATGGGTTGGCCTGGTGGTGGGTATTGAGGAGGGCACATTCTGCATGGAGCACTGGGTGTTATGCACAAACAATGAATCATGGAACACTTCATCTAAAACTAATGATGTAATGTATGGGGATTAACATAAGAATAAAAAAATATATATATTATTCCATGGTGGTTATATTCCAACCCAGAGAACATAAGTTTGTAAGCAACATAATGCTAACGTTTTAACAGAAGTAACTAAATATTACATGGTCCTGAAACTGGATGGAAACCATTGATGATCAGCGTAGCAGTGAAAGAGTATGTTCTGTGTTTAAAAAGACTAACGGAAGGAGAAGACATGGACACCACATGGCCCAGAGCGTGAACAGAGATGCACAGGGTCTTTAGAGTATTTAGCCAAGCATAACATCAAAGGTCACCGGGACAGGAGGTTGTTTTCAGAATATACGACAAGACACTCAGGCAGGTAGAAGATGGCCAATGTCGAATACAGATCCAAAATCGGGCTGGAAGGCCAGGTCCCATAGTGATGGTGGCTGTCGATAAACCAGACATTGGCAGGAGACCCGATACTAATTCAAGTAAAGCATCTGACCAATTCCTGGCATGCCTCCTTAGAAATTTCATCTCTTACAACTTTGCCTGGCCCCAGTCACTAGGCGGCCCAATACCCAGTCACATGGGGAGCCTTTAAGCTGAGAGATTCGAATTAATACAGCGACCTAGGGTGTGACCCTGACCATGACCTCTCGTGACCCACAGGGATGGGGTGGGGAGTGCAAAGGGTCTACCTGGGGTCTGGTGTAATCACCTCTACCTCTTCCCGATGCTTAGACCAGTATATCCCACAGGGACTAAATTCAGTTTTAACTTAGGTTCCTAACACACAGCATAGTTCACATGCAACCCGAGAACCACGTTTTAAAACAAACTTATTCTCTTTCATAAAGCCATAAGTTGTAAATAAATATATATACCCAAGTGAGTTGAAAACCTGTGTCCACACACAAACCTGCGCACAGATGGCTAGCGGCTTTCTTCATAATTATCAAAACTTGGAAGCAACCCAGGTGTCCTTCAGCAGGTGAATGGATAATTCACTCTGGCACCTCCATACAATGGAATGTTATTCAGCAATTTAGAAGCAAGGAACTGGGGCACCTGGGTGCCTCAGTCGTTAAGTGTCTGCCTTCGGCTCAGGTCATGATCGGCTCAGGTCATGATCGCAGGGTCCTGGGATCGAGCCCCGCATCGGGCTCCCTGCTCCGCAGGAAGCCTGCTTCTCACTCTCCCACTCCCCCTGCTTGGGTTCCTTCTCTTGCTGTGTCTCTCTCTGTCAAATAAATAAATAAAATCTTTAAAAAATCAAAAATAAAAGCACGGAACTATCAAGCCACAAGAAGACATGGAAGAACCTTCAATGCGTGCCACTAAGGGGAAGGAGAGAATCTGAGAAGGTTGCACACTCTGTGATTCCACCTCTCTGACATTCTAGAGAAGAAAAAACTATAGAGACAGTAGTGCTCTGGTAAGCGCTGTGAATTGTGCAAGACTGTTGAATCTCAGATCTGTACCTCTGAAACAAATAATGCAATATATGTTAAGAAAAAAAAAAGAAGGGTGCCTGGGTGGCTCAGTCGGTTAAGCGACTGCCTTCGGCCCAGGTCATGATCCTGGAGTCCCGGGATCGAGTCCCGCATCGGGCTCCCTGCTCGGCGGGGAGTCTGCTTCTCCCTCTGACCCTCCTCCTTCTCATGCTCTCTGTCTCTCATTCTCTCTGTCTCAAATAAATAAATAAAATCTTTAAAAAAAAAAAAAGAAGAAGAAGAAGAAGAAGGTAGCGGGAGGGGAAGAATGAAGCGGGGGAAATCGGAGGGGGAGACGAACCATGAGAGACTATGGACTCTGAGAAACAAACTGAGGGTTCTAGAGGGGAGGGGGGTGGAGGGATGGGTTAGCTTGGTGATGGGTGTTAAAGAGGGCACGTTCTGCATGGAGCACTGGGTGTTGTGCACAAACAATGAATCATGGAACACTTCATCTAAAACTAATGATGTAATGTATGGGGATTAACATAAGAATAAAAAAATAAAAAATAAAATTAAAAAAAAAACTATAGAGACAGTAAAAAAGACCAGTGGTTGCCAAGGCTTTTGGGGGGTGGGGGCTGCCGAGTCAGAGCACAGAGGACTTGCAGACAGTGAAACTATTCTGCATGATACCGTCGTGACGATACATGTCATTACACATGTGTCAAAACATAGAACACACGACGTGAAGAGTGAACACCTAATGCAAACAAGGGACTTTAGTGAATGATAACGATCAGTATTGGCCCATCCTTTGCAGCAAATGTGCCACACTAATTCAGGCTGTTTATAACTGGGACACTGCAGGGAAGGAGATGGTACAGGGGACTCTCTGTACTTTCCACTCCATTTTTCCATAGCACTAAAACTGTTAGAAAGAAAATGGTATATTATGCATAAAATCCGCTCTCAATTATACAGGCTTCATATGGTATCGTTGTACATGTTAACATGAATAGGCCAAAGATGTCAATACCATCTACAGGACTTGGATCCCACAATAGATATGACTGTACACGGAAAATGAATACTTTGAAAATTTAGACAGAAGTGGCCCAGCTGTGATTTCTGGCACAGATGAAAGGTTATTCATCTCCAAACACGCACAGATAGGTCAAAGGAAAATAGTAGAATGTTTTTAAAAGATAAGTTTTAAAAGAAAAAATTCAGTTGGATGTTTCAGCCTTTCTTAAATGACTGAGTGGAAACCAGACCCTCTGCCCACTTGTTCCCAACACGTCCTGATGAAGTACAAAGTCTAAAACACAGGGATGCTCCCCCAGGCCATGACCTATGTTCCTTTGATCTATTCCTGCTGACGTACAAGAGGTTTTTTTTTTTAATACAGCCTCAGTAATACAACCTCTCAGTAAACTGAGAGATAATCCTTCAGCAGAACACAGCATCCCATTTCAGAACTACATATAACTTTCAGACAAAAGCGTCCGTGTTTGCCCAATATGCTCTTTGAAATTAACACTCTTCACACCTTCCAAGAAAAATAAAAAGCTATTTTTCCCCGGTAGCTCTAGAGATCACACTAAAGGTTCTACTTCAATACAAACCTAAACACACATCCACCCATGGTGACTAAAGCTGTTTAAACACTCAATGTATACAATAAAATAATTTGCTCGTACCAAGTTTCATTTGCCTTAGGTGGGGGCTCTGTTTCTCTGGCTTCTGAGCCCCTCCCCTGCCAAGAAACGTCTAATTCCAGTAAAGATTATGAGCCAATTATCAGGGGTTATTTTAAAGAACCACTCCTAAGTAGACAGATTGCCTTTGTAAGAAAACCAATCTGTAGAGCGCTTTTAAAATGAAATAAAATTCAAGAAGAGCAGACTTCTGGTTTAAAGTTCAACCTGATAAGTTTAGTTAATAAAAAAAAAAAAAAAAAAAGACGCTATCATGGAATTCTGGCTCCAGGTGACCATGAGCTAAGTGCAGGACGGCTATATGATGTGGGCCCCCACAGCAAAATGAAAATATGGGTCCCCTTGCTCAAACATGAAGAAATTCGCCGTGGCAGGAGGATTTAGCCAAGTACAGGGGCCTTCCAGGTGGGACGCCGGTGGGGCACGGGAAGCCTTGGACTTACCCTAATGTCTTAGTTTGCCTTTTGTAGACCCTGGACAGCCCCCCATGCACAGCCGGGATATTGGAGCAAAGGGAAGTGCACAAGGCAATGTTTTACTCCTTTGTCTCTTCATTCATTTAAAACAAAAACTTTGACTTGCATTCACTATGCAAGAGTATGAGAGGCGTGTGCTTTTTAAAACATTTTGGAAATAATAGTTTTTGTCAGGACTAGGCCCTTTTCTCTCCTGCTTCATGTGAGTCTCCAGAACCCATACCCAGCCCACACCTGCGTTGAAAAACGCCACCACCTCCTTCTACAGCTTTTGTGAATTGAAAGCTTCCCTTCTTCTGCCACTTCCTTCCTGCAGACGAGGGACTCAGGGAGGGGTGTCCTGGGGTCCAAGCTGACCATTTGCACATTCAGGTACCCTCTCAAGGAATGCTTGGCTGCTCCTGGCCCCTTCCAAAGAACACCGCTGTAACCCCACACTCAATCCAGCATTTCTCTACATTCCCTTTCTAAAAATCAAGCCAGTGGATCAATATAGGGTAGCTGAGCGGAGCCAGACAGTGGCGATCTGGGCCTGAGCCTTTGCGCACGCATCCCAGTTACGCATCAGTAAGTCCGCCGTCTGTTAAAACAAAAAGGTCATTCATCTCAGCCCAGGACTGCCTCAGTTTACAGGGGTCCAGTCCTTGTCTAGAAAACCAAAGGGCTTCAGTGAAAAAGACTTGGGTTGCTTTTGACCTGGGTTTTATTTTATTTATTTATTTTTTATTTTTAGACTTAGTTAATGTTTGAAGAGGTAACACACATGCAGGGTATCAGAGGGTATAAGAAGGCATACATAGGAGAAGTTCCCCACCCCCCCCACCCACTGCCCAGAGGTCCCCACTCACAGTGGATGGTTTTATATATTCTTCACAAGCTATTATGCACATACTAGCAAAAATATATTCCCCCCTTCACACAAAGGGTAGCCTGCTGTATTCTGCACTCTCCTTTTTAAGTGAACACTCAGAGCAGTCCCCTTCCGTACTGAGAAAGCACACCCCTTGTTGCATCCTATTGTACGGATGTCCCCTGATGTACAACCCGTCTTCCCTTGGGGGACATTTACGTTGTTGCCAACATTACACGATTACAAAATTACATCTCTTCTTCAAATGTGACCCGTTGACTGACGTTGGGCACAGTGCCTGAGTCCATCGCTGGATGTCCCACGGGGCACTCCGGGCGCAGTGTCGCCGTCCTGAAAAGTAGATTTCCAACAGGTAGCGCTCAGTTTCACCCATCAGAAATTTGGAGCTGAAGATTTTTCCCTCTCCACCTAAGTTCTTCCAGAAAATTTTCTGAGAATTTGCCTTCAGTCTAAGGATGTGTGACCCCCTTGTTCCCAATATGCGAAAGAGACTAGGGGTACCACAGGGGCAAACAGCTCAAAGCTATCAGACAATTAAAGGGCCCAGGAGCCCCTTTAAATTTCCATTAACATTTGATTCCTATGACTCAAGCCCTTTGTTATGCTAAAAGTACACAAATGAGAGGCGGATTTTAACAAGAGAAAGAGCTCGGCAAAAGGACTAACCCACTAACCGGTCGGAAGTGCTCTGTAAATAATAGTGAAAAAATCAATGAGCCACCTATATCCTACTTCCTAGAGTCAAAAAAATAAGCACTGATGAAACACTCCAAAGATATAAATAAACACTGAAAAGAAAATTTACTACCTGCAACACCTCAGTTTCCCCCACCCCCGATTTCTAGGTCAGTATGTGATGGTCGCAGCCAGACTTCAACCTGGAACCCTGCGCGGCACTTAGATGTGGGGCCTCTAGAGTCAAGGCACTGCAAATTCCTTGACAAAGGCCAGTGCCCATGGTTCTCAAAGTGTGGTGAAACTGGGGATCCCTGGGGTCCCAGACCCTTCAGGGACTCCATAAAGTCAAAGCCATTTTTCTAATAGCACTAAGACATTATTTGTCATTAGCATTCTTGTTCTTCTGTAGCGTGGGGTTTTCTAGAAGCTTTGTAACCTGTGATATTACAGTGGGTTGAATTCAGAGGCAGATATAAGAATCCAGGGTCCTCCATTAAGCCAGCCCATAAAGGGACTTGAAAAAATGCAAAATAATGCTGTTCCCTATTAGACAATTTTGCTTGGGAAAATACAGTTTTTTAATAAAAGGATTGTATTTATGCCAACATGTAATGGGTTTGTTACTTTCTTATCAATGAATAAATAAATACTTTTGAAATTTCTCGGTTTTACTTTTTTTTTTAAGGTTTTATTTATTTGACAGAGACACAGCGAGAGAGGGAACACAAGCAGGGGGAGTGGGAGAGGGAGAAGCAGGCTTCCCGCGGAGCAGGGAGCCCGATGCGGGGCTCGATCCCAGGACCCCGGGATCATGACCTGAGCCGAAGGCAGACGCCCAACGACTGAGCCACCCAGGCGCCCTCGGTTTCACTTTCTAATACAATAAAAATTCTCTGTTTGGCACAATCCACAAGAACGAAAGCTCTTTGAGGTCTTCAATAATTCCGTTCGTGCACAAGAAGTTCCAGAAGGGCAGCCAGCCTGTGGACTTGGTTCCGTCTTGCCTCCCTGGCACACAGCATAGCACCCACACGTGGTGGGCGTCCCAGGTGTGGAGGAAGAAGGGAGGGAGGGGGCGAGGAAGACAGGAGGGCCTTTCCACCGAATGTTAGTAAATAACACAACGAAGTCAAATGTAGGAAAACTCTCCAATGGTAAATGGCAAGTTATTTGGGGTGAATTGCTTACTACTGAAGAGAATGAGCAAATGGTAAAAGACAGGAGATCGTGTTGAGAGGAAGGGAAAGACATCAGTAGAATATTCATGACCCAGTAAGGACTGTCCAGCACATCCAGTTCATCACCTCTGCTGGCGCTCCACGAAGAACTCCGTCCACATCACCCACCGGCTGGCCCCAGCCGCGGGCAGCCAGGTGTGTCCAGCGTCCTGGGACCACCCACAACAGTGAAGCCTCACCCACATCCCCCTCTGGTTCTGATGAAAATGCATCTGAGATCTTTACCCAGAAACACTATTGCTGGCTGATCCCGTTCCCAGTTTTCACACTGAACGTGCCTGTCTCAAGATAGATTAAGTGTAACATTTTGCTCTCCAGAGTACTGTACCTGTCTACACCTGCCAGCAAAGCCTGACGGTTCCTCTATCCACTTACCCACTCGCATTTAGCATTAGAAGCCTTCCTAATTTTCCCAATAGACCTAAAGTGGTATCTTATTCTTTTGCTTTGTGTTTCTCCTGCTGCTGACGGGGGTCTCCTCATATGCTTGAGTATCAGGTCACCTCTCCTATAAATCACCTGCTTATATCCTTCACCCTTTCCCTCCTCCCCAGCATTGCTTCCCTCTCTTATTGGTTTGTAGGCGTTTCTAGAATATTCCCCATTGGTTTTAGTTATGGACGTATCTTTCCACAACCTTCTCTAAATCTGTCATCCTCTAACTTTGTTCATGGGGTCCTCATGGACAACAACATTTTATCCACTATTTTTGCTTATGATATGAGCTTTTAAAAGTTTGCTCACTAGGGCCCCTGGGTGGCTCAGATGGTTGGGCGTCTGCCTTCGGCTCAGGTCATGATCTCAGGGTCCTGGGATCGAGTCCCGCATTGGGCTTCCTGCTCCTTGGGAGCCTGCTTCTCCCTCTGCCTCTCTCTCTCTGTCTCTGTCTCTCATGAATAAATAAATAAAATCTTTAAAAAAAAAAAAGTTTGCTCACTAATCCTTTCCCATCTCTAGGGCCAAAAATATCCTCCTACATTTTCTTCTATTGAATTTATGGTTTTACCTTTCACTTTCAGGGCTTTGGTCTAGTTGGAGTCAAAAGAGATAATGAAATATTTTTATGTAGTAAAACGAACAGTAGAACAGCCACTGCATAAAGCCAGGAACTTTCTTGCAATGACCAGAGGTTGCCATCTGGAGCCTACACCTCTGGGGACTGCTCTGTAGGTATGTCCACATTCTAGTGGCTGAAGGCATCAGAGAGGATACTTCTAAGGGAGCTGCTCCATTCAGAGCCCCTGGGAGGAACACCTTCTCCTTCCTCACCATGACAAACCCCACTGAGCACAAGCACGTTGGACCATCTTGGCGCACAGTTTCCAAGAGAAACCAATTTGTGGTCCTAATATGGTAGGAGCAGGGATCATCAGAGGAGTGCCTGAAATACGTTCATGTTCCACTAACCCGTGTCTACTGTCTGCCAGGGACTATTATAAGCACTTTGCACACTTTATCCCAGGATCCTGTCTGCTGTGTAAGTTCTCCCCAAAGCCTCAGTGGAGACACCCCAGGAAGTGTTGAGACATGGCTGGTGAGAATTCATCGGGTTGGCTCTCGCTGTGGAACATGGAGTGACACATTACACTCCGACAGACCAACGCTCTTAGCCAACCTTCCCGCACCTGCTTCAGGAAACCACTAACAGCTTACGTGTCTTTGAGCCCAGCCCTCTGCTGGAGGGTAATGGTGACAGCTTGACTTCTTTAGAAGCAGGGCAAAGGCACAGCCATGGTGAGACATTCTCCCTCTTAAAGTTGTAACCCAATGTGAGATCTTAAAAAATAAATAAATAAAAGTCAAACTCATAGAAACAGAAAGTAGAAAATTGTTGCCAGACGCTGGGGGTTGGGGAGGAGGGGGAGGTCGGGAAGAGGGTACATACTTTCAGTTACAAGATAAATAAGATCTGAGGATCTCATGTATAACATGGTGACTACAGTTGATAACATTGTATTGTGCAATTGAGATTTGCTAAGAGAGTCGAACTTGAGTTTGTCTCACACAGGCACAGAAAGGTAAATAGGTGAGGTGAGGGGTGGTGATGAACTCAGTGGTGGGGATCTTTCACAATGTGAATATATATCAGATCATCACATTGTACACGTTAAACATACTATAATTTTATTTCTCAAGTATACCGCAATAAAATGGAAAAAATAAATCTGTAGCCCAGGTGTTAAGCAGGGTTCTCCCCACTCCGCAGACCTAACTGAAGGGAGCTTAAACCCCAAACTCCATGTGGGCTGCAGTGTGTGACGCCCTTCCCGTTAATTCTAAGGGTTCTTGAAGTGATGGTCTCCAGAAGCACAGATGGTCCACTTGGGTTGTCTCTGTATTGCATGGTGATCACCAGATGGAAACGCAGCTTCTGTCTTACACAGAAACACGTGAGCGTGCATGAACAACACACGGGCACGCCTGGACACATGCATGCATGTGAACACAAACACACACACAAAGAGCTCAGCACAGTGAACATTGCACATACGAACACAAGCACACATGCGTATTTGTGTATGTGGGAACATGTGTGCATGCATGCACCCGTGTGAACGGGTATACACATGTGACGACCTACATACACATGAACAGGTGTGCACACATTCTCACAAAACTAACTCATACAGAACATCTGTTAGGGTGACTGGCTTGACTGAAGATCAGGGTCAGAGAAATATGGAGGAGGGTTCACACTGAAGGCTTGAAAACAATCTCCCATTGCAGATGAGGCTCTTTGATTAACAGTCCTCTCAGTTCCTGTCCGGCCCTCCCCAACCCAAACACCACCATCACTAACATTTCCTGACATCGCAGTTCTCCTCCCTCTTTCCACTTCTGCCTCTTCTTGTCTCTGACAAAGCCGTTCACATGTTGGGTTTCACGAGCCCCCATAATGCACTGCTTCTTGAGGGTTTTTTTCCTACCCCCAAGCCTTCAAGGTGTTTCCAAGCATCATGATGATTTCCTCCTTGAGAAGATTCTGCTGCCAGTGGTTTACACAATTAATTTTTTAAATCTCTGTATAATTAGAAGAAATCTACAATGTCAAGAAATTCTTCTCCTGGGTTAGCCAGTCCAACGTGGACTCTTGAATGGGGGTCTCTGTCACCTGCCACAGAAAGGTGGGTAGGCTGGAGGGTATTGAGGTGTCTCACTGGATCAGAACCAATGTCACAGGGGCACCTGGGGGGCTCACTCTGTTAAGCAGCCGACTCTTGACTTCAGTCCAGGTCTTGATCTCATGAGTTGTGAGTTCAAGTTCCATGTTGGGCTCCATGCTGAGCTCCATGCTGGGTGTGAAGCTTACTTAAAAAAAAAAAAAAAAAAAAAAGAACCAATACCAGAATTCCAGAACAATGCACTGAGGCATTCTCAATGAACAGGCAAGCAATTCACACTGGTAGCTGATAAACATTTTTAATCCCTTGGGACATTTCCTACGGACCACCTTCTCCACACCCAGTTCCATTGCTCATGAAGTTCATCAGCTTGGAACAGGGAGTGGAAAAGCCCACAGAGACAACACAGTAAATTTGGAACTCTCAAAGGCAAGTGGTTCAAGACACCTACACTTAATGTGGCCTTTCAGAAAAGTGGATGAGGTAAGCCCTGAAAAGAAGACTCCATGATGGATGAGGAGGGGCCAAATCAAGGACATAGAGTCACCTTCCTCAGGAAGAAAAGGAGTGAAGCTTATCTTTAATTTTAAAGTAGGTTCATCATGGGCTGTCCAAACTTTTTGGTAGATCAAGTGTCAGTATTATTTATTCTGAAATAAAGGATTAAAAGGGTAACATAAATTTTCCAATCTCACATTTTGTCCCCTTGGGAATTCAAACTATAAAATGACAAAGGAAATTCTGGATTCTTTCCACATGTTCATCCTCTGTTAAGTTGATGAGTAGGAGATCAGAATATGGTACCATGCTTGGAATCCTAGAAAATGGTGACTCTACCATGCATACAAAAATTCAGGCTCAACAGAAATTCCAAATCCAAGGATTTGGGGGATGTTGAGTGACAGTTGTTCAGACATTTGCAGAAACGACTTAGAGACTTGTTCAACTTTGGCAAAGACGTCTCCATACACCCCCTCTCCCAATCCACACAAAAACTGCAGCAACTCAATACTGGTGCACTGTGAGCGTCTAATTCTCAGTGTTCTTGATGCTTCCCTAAAGAGTCACCTTAGAATTAGTATTTGGTGTCTAGTTAAATATTGGTTGTGTGTGGCTGGAACGAAGGTTCTCACCACACTTAAGTAAACACTTGGGCTCTTTTGTAGGCATTTTCCCTTGGAGCAAAGATGAATCTCTCTTGGCTGAGTCCAAGTGAAGGCATTGGATTCTATTTGTAAGCTTCCAGTTCCTCAGAGCCTCGCTGGGGAGTTTAGACCAAGTCATGACCACTGGCATACCTCCATTAATAGTGGTGTGAACTGGTTTCTTCCCAAGAGGATTCTGTGCCAATACCTTACAATGAAAGGAATCGATCTAGAAATACATACTGATTTTGGAAAAGGGTCCCCTTTGCCCTGCCATTTCCAATGGCATAGATCCTCTAAGTGAGCAAGCATTCATTGTTTCACAAAAATTCAAGGGCTGGACAAGGCTGGCTTTTAGGAAAGAAACCCACCATAGAGCATCCTCCACAACTGAATGAGACCCTACGGAGCACCCACTCAGTGCCAAATGCTATCCTTCACCCTAATGACAAAACTACCAGTAAGGCGTATTAATCCTTCGTTACTTATCAAGCTCAGAACGATTAAATAACTTGTCTGAGTTATTCAATCAGCAAGTGGAAAACCCAGAATTCAGCCAAACTTTGATCCAAAACTGTTCATCTGTTCCAGTCTGCTCAGGCTGCTAAAACAAAGTACCACAGGCTGAGTGGCATAAACCACAGAAGCTTATTTCCTCACAGTTCTGGAGGCTGTGGAGAAGTCTATGATCAAGGTCCCAGGATGGCCAGTTTCTGATGAGAGTTCTCATATGGGCTGGCGGGCACCAGGCTCCTTGTGGCTCTTCTTGTGAGGACTCTAACCCTATCAGAGCAGGACCCCACCCTATGACCTTGTTTAGCCTCAATTACTTCCTTGGAGGCCGCATCTCAATATAGCTACACTGGGGTCAGGGCTTCAGCAAGTAAATGTGGGGGGACGCAAACATCCAGCCCATAACACCTCGTCTTGCTGTCTTTCCGCATCAGTAGACCTACCAGTGAAAATAACACTAAAATGTGATATTTTCAGTCACGACATCGTAAACAGAGCCTTAAGTCTTCCCTGGCCTAAATATTTTCAACTGTTAAATTTTTTTCTTCTTTTTTATAAAGGACACATACTAAAAAACAATCAAGAAGCAAGAATGTAAATTGGCAAGAGAGCCGATCTTTTTCTTGATGATCTCCAAGAATTTTGTCTGTGTCATTGGACCTCCACTTTAATCCTCTATGAATTTCAGATATCACCAATATTTTCTCTGGTGTGACACCTGCCTGTCCGCTTTACCTGAGGTCTCTTTCATTGAGTGGAAAGTCTTCGTTTGAATGTGATCAATAGAATAGTATCAGCACATGCAGGTCTGGAAGGACAAAGGACAACTTGGAATTTTGCTTTGCTGGGCGCAGAGGCACGTTTCTTTGGTGCGGTGATCAACGGGGGCTCATCGGACCCCTCCCTCCGTGCCAGCCGGGCCAAATAAATCTGTTCCCCACTCAGAATGCCATAGAATTAAGATATTCCCCCAAAGATTATTGAGCCACAAATCAATGAAAGACAGGAACCAGAGAAAGATAAGATTTGTTCCCAGCTGTGAAAGACACAATCTCCCTTTAATATTTTGATCCCCTGGCAGAACAGAAGTCATTTTTCTCAGAGCATCACCCTCAGAGGAGGTCCTCACCGCAGGAGGGATTTTGAAATGTATGCAACGTTGTGCTTTCATGTCTGAGGCTCCGGGGATTCTCAGAGAGGCGGGCCTGCTGGACCGGGCGGGTGCAGACAAGCCAGGAGGGAGCTCAGTGGCTCGCCCTGCTCCAGGCTCAGACTTACACACAAAGATGGCTGCCTTGGAGGGCCGCTTGGTCTAATGGTCTAATGGGGGGCAAACAAGAACATGAAATACAACAGACTTGGTCTTTTGAGAGCACAAGGGGCCACGAAGGCACCCAAAAAGAAACAACTCCCAACTCGGCAAGTGAGAGATGCTGTCAGGCAAAGGGGAACCTGAGCTGGGTTTTGAAAAACGAATAGTAATAAAGAAGAGCAATTAAGACCATGGGCCTTAGGAGAGATGGACAAGGGTCTGGTTTCCATTTCCAGCCCGTTCTGGCTGCATGACTTAGGAGCCGTGCAGCTGATGCAGGACTGGCGTTCCACTTGGAAGAGGAGGCCGTGCGGAACCGGCTTGCGTCAGCGTCAGCGCCTGGCTCCCACCCCGAGCAGGTGTCTGTGGGGGCTAGGAGGGAACTCACTCCTGAGAGCAGCATTCCGCTGAAGATGAAGCTCTTGACCTTGGGACAGAGGAATTGGCACTTGCTCAGCGGGGAGGGCCGAGTGTCCAGGCTGAGAAGCCTGAGTCAGGGTGCCCAGCGCTCTGGAAGGATGATCTCAGGTCCCTCCCAGGGGCGGTGGGGGCTTGTCCCTCACACCGGCTTTCTGTTTTTTACCTTCTTTTTTTAATTGTGGCAAAATATTCGTAACACAAAATTTGTCACATTAACCATTTTTAAGTGGACTCTTCAGTGGCATTAAGCACATTCACGCTGTTGTGCAACCATCAGCACCATCTGTCTCCAGAAACTTTTCATCCTCCCAAATAGAAACACTGTCCCCGTGAAAACACTAACTCCCCACTCTCCCCTCTGCAGCCCCTGGCAGCCACCGTTCTGCCCTTCATCTCTCTGAATTTGACTCCTTTAGGGACCTCACGTAAGCGAGATCATACTGAATCTGCCTTGTTGCAACTGGCTCATTTCACTGAGCACGTCCTCGAGGCTCATCCCTTATGGAGCAGGTGTTGGAACGTCCTCCCTTTTGAAGACTGAATATATTCTGTTGAATGATTGACCACATTTTGCTTATCCTTTCATCCATTGAGGGATGCTTGGTTTGCTTCCACCTCTTGAAGACCATGGATGATGCTGCCGTGGACAAAGGTGGACAAGAACCCGTCCACATCCCTGCCACTCCTCAGCGCCTTTCCCCTGCCCCAGCCCCAGAGACCTGCCTCGTATTCGTGTGCACTTCTCTAATGTTGCTGATTCCTGGGCATGTCGCCCTCAGGTCTCATAGTAGCAATGTTGACTTCATGCCTTTTCTCCAGCCCTCTGCATTCATCTGCGCAGCTGACTCTTCCAGAAAAATTTCCAGAACAATTGTCTGGCGAATGTCATGGGGCCCTGGCAGCTGGGAAAGGGATCTAAGTCCCCTCTTTCTGAGCAAGTGCAGATGACACACTGTCGACCCACCACCTGAATGTCCCACAAAAGCCACTGCTTGTCTTTTTGTCAGACAATATTTGGGGGACCTGCCTTAGTCCCAAGTAGAGAGAATGACCTAGAGTTTCCTGGACACAAAGTCAGATGATCTCCAAGCAGGGAGCCTCCAAGCAAGCCTGTTTCACCAGGACACAAGGACAACCCTCAAGAGACTGTGAGTCCCAAGCTGGATCCTGGGGCTCCTCTACCTGGGCGATTCACCCCCACCCCTGGGTGGGATGAGGACAACTGTGCATGTGTTCCTGGAGGAGAGATTTCACTTGACGATCTGAGGGCAGGAGTAGAGCTGTGGAGGAAGGGACGAAAAGGTCAAGTGTTCAATTGGTGATCAATAAACACAGTAAAGAATAAAGCAGAGTGCTATATTATGAGGTAGAATCCAAAATTTTTCATGAATGTGTGCAGAATATGAGAAAGGGTCTGTGTAAACACCTTCTGAGGCCAGCTCCATATTGGCACCAGAGAAGTAAGTCTGTCCTGTCCCTTATTTCTTCCCTTGCCCCGGGCCCCGGTCCTCCTGGAGAGGTCGGAGCCCCAGTGGGGGATGGGGTTAGGAAGAAGATGTGGAGTAAAGACAGAAGCAGCCCCCTTCCCCAGTCCTCCTTTCCCAAGGCTGGGGACTCGGACCGCAGTGGGGGGGTTTGAGCACACGGGCTGGACGTGTCATGGCTGAGCTGAGACTCTGAGGGGAGGTCGATGCCCAGACGAAGTAAGCATCCAAGAGAGCCAGGCGGCCTGCCCTGATTTCAAACAAAATGGTGGGAAAGAAGGGCTTGTACCCCAGGGCGGTATGCGGACAGGAGTCAGGTTGTTTCCCACATAAGCCATGTGTCTTGCTCACTCACGTCAGCGGCTCCGAGAGCTTCCAGGAAAATCCTCCCTGGCTGGCGGGACAGATGACAGGTTGCTTGGGGGTAACTAGGGAAAGCTCCAGA
Organism: Mirounga leonina; assembly: GCF_011800145.1. NCBI lineage: Eukaryota > Metazoa > Chordata > Mammalia > Carnivora > Phocidae > Mirounga > Mirounga leonina. The sequence continues at coordinate 762,956 of NW_023270515.1, forward strand.
GGAGAGGCGGGGCACCCAGAAAACAGAAGCCACCTCTGCGCCAAGGGATCAGGGGCCTCCGGGCTGACTCGTGTCTGAATCAGGTAGCCAAGGGGGATTAAACACCCGCAGACACCAGCTTCAGTGATTCGCAAAGTTATTCTCACATGAGTGGAGTGCACTCCATGATGGGGCACAGGGCACCCAGTGAAATTTGAATTTCAGATAAACAATGACTGATTTTTTAGTATGTCCCAGCCGTTGCAACAGACACACTTCTCCTAAAAAATGAGCCATTATTTATCTGAAATTCAAATTCAACTTGGCTTTACGTAGTTTTTAACAGCTTTATTGAGATATGATTTATGTGCCATATAATTCAGCCATTTCATGTGTATAATTCAACGGCTTTTAGTATATTCACGGAGTTGTGCAACCGGCACATTTTAGAATGTTTTCATCACCCCAAAAAAGAATCCCAGTCAGAGTTTAGCAACCGGAACAAAGTGTGGGTTCCTCTAATCCTTGGTGGCTTACGGCTGATCTTTCCTAGGAGGGTGCCCAACCCCTTCTTTGCTCTCAGCATGAATTCACATCTGCCTTCAACCCTTGACCTGAAGCGGGAGGCGGGGGCTGCTGAGGTGAAACCACCGAGCCCAGCCTCTGGTAGCCCGTCCTAACTTCCCAAAGTTGGCATGGCCCTCCCTGGATCCATCTTCCTGGCTAGGGTTCAATGATCTGATCTAGCCTCCCCTTCTGCTGCAAATCTGAAGCTCTAAATCCTGAAATAGCCACTGAAACTCACGAATGTTGCTTCTTCTCGAAAGCAAGCCCCCGACCCCGCGTCTCTGATGTTTTCTCCATTTTAACACGTGTACTTTTCCAAGATGGCAGGCACCAGAAGGCCCACGGTGCCCTTTGGACTCTCTGGCTCCTGCAGTTAGTCATTCTCCCTGCCTGCTGCCACCCAGGTTCCCAGAAATCCCCTTCTGTTTTGCGGGCCACCAGCCAAACCACACGAGAGCCCTGCCCGTGAGCTGTGAGCACGGAGGGACGCTTATTGGACTGTCTCCACGAGGGGTACAGAGGCTGCCCAGCACAGCCGCTCTCTGGGAGAAGACCCAGTGCCCTGTGCCCTCCCCCTGCCTGGCACTTAGCCTGAAAGCCAACCTGCTAACTTACTTTAAGGGTCAGACTCAACATGGCTCATAACTTTCTTCTGAGTCCCTGAAGTCAGTTCCCCAGGCTGGCTCTGCCATCTACACAGATGACTTGTTCATTAGCAAGGGTGAATAATGCCTAAACACACTGTGGATTTTCCCCACAAAGCCCTGCTGGGGTGTGCATGACCGGAGTGAACTCCCCTGCGAGCCTGTAATTAGACAAGCACCTACAATGCTCTCAAGTGTCTTGAATCATACCTGGGAGTCATGACCGAACACCTCCTCCATGGCCCGTCTAGACAAACTGGGGTGGGGGTGGGGGTCGGGGAGCCATCAACCCACTTCCAAGGGGTTTGAGTTAATAGAAGGTTCGTTGTCTCTGGATTACCCCTAGGAGGAAGGCAGAAGAACCAAAAATGTATCCACCTTCTCCACTCAAGACGGATTATTTTTTTCTACCTTCACAATGGAAAACATACCATTAAACTCACTTTATTAATAAAATGTGTCATCACAGTGAGACCTCCGTTTTGCCCTCACCAAATGCATCAGTGAGGGCCCTAGCAGAAAACAGAATCAGTAGTGTGTGTGTGTGTGTGTGTGTGTGTCGAGAGAGAGAGAGAGAGACAGAGAGAGGGAAAGACAGAGATCGGTGGATATCCAGGAATTGGCGTGTGTCATTGTGTGTTCTGGCTGGACAACTCTGAAGTCTGTAGGGCAGGCTGGCAACTTCAGTCCACAGGTGAAATTTCTTCTTACTTGAGAAAGCCTCTGTCCAATATGTTTTTACAGCCTTGTAACTGATTGGAGAGGCCCGGCCAGATTATGGAGGATAATCTCCTTTACTGAAAGTCAGCTGTTCAATCAACATCACATCTTCAAAGTACCTCCACAGCCACACCTAGATTAGTGTTTAATTAAATAACTGTGTACAGAGCCAGGTGAGGCTGAGACATAAAAATGATCATTGAACCATAAAACGCCTTTCCGTCTTCGGGTGAGGTGACTGGCCCTGCTATCTTCCAGGTGAATAATCTGCGACACACACACACAGCATAAGGAAGCTGCCAGCCGACCCAAGGTCACACAGACCTAAGTGGCTGAACTTGGGGGCCCTCAGGAATTGTGAGCCCAGGACAAAACCTACAGAGGACTCAGATCTCATCCAAGGGTCCTCAGGCCAAGGCCATGCCTCAGTATTCCCCATGCGATGGGGAATATCCCACCGACTGCGATGCCCCTTCTCACCATCCCCCGAGTTCTGATCACATCTGCCATCCGATTAAAACTGCTCAGTGCTCGGCAGAACCCCAATTCCTTTGCATGAGGCAGGAGACCAGTCATGGCTTGGTCCTGGCCTGCCTTTCCAGCTTTTTCTGCAGCCAAATTTGGCCCCTTGATTTAGGTGGTTACACACCAGAGCGCATCGGGGACCCACACATTCCAGCTCTGCCAGGTCACCTTAGCACCTGCCATTGGTTTTCCCTGAATCCCATTCTGGCTTGACATCCTGAAGCTCCTACTTTCTCCTCAAAATCCGTCTTAAGTACCACTACACCTGAGAAGCTCCCAGACCCCATCCTCCCTCCGGGTCTTTTCACCCAACGGCAGCCCCCCATTTGGGGTAGATTATGTAGGTGCCCCTCCTCCGTGGCTTACTAGCACTTTCTGTGTTCCTCTATCCTGTTCTTCTCCGAGTGTGATGTAATGATGCTTTCACAGTCAATAAGCTGAGATATTGAGAAACGGATTCGTGCCCTGTCTTTCAGGGTTTTTGAGGAGAGAAACGGGCAAACTGCAGCCAACTGGGCAAATCTGGCTGACTACCTGTCTATGCAAATAAAGTTTTATTGGAACACAGCTGTGCCCATTCATGTAAGTATTGTCCATAACGGCTCTCATGATGTAATGACAGAGTTGAGTAATTGTCCAGATGACCAGCAAACCTTAAAATACCTACTATTTGGCCCTTACAGGAAACGTGTGCGGATTGCTGCGATAGACTCATCAGCAAGAAGGCACTTTTCCTCCTGCCCTCCCCACCTCTAGGAACACAGACATGCTCTTCAGCCCCAGAACTCCTTGAATCTAGGGGGTCAACAGTAGCTGTGGCATTTCAAGGACTGCCGGGGAAGACCTCCGCAACCCTGGCCTTTGTTAGGAGGAGGCTGCCCAAGAAGGGGAAATGCTTCATGGAGAAGACCCTGGAGGCGGAGTGTCAGATTGGGGGCCAATCCCAAAGTTTCTTAAAGTCCATGCAAATAGGGCTTCAGTGTTGGCTCAGTCCTTCTCGACTTGTTGCCCTCAATAAAATTCCAGGGGAAAGACTCCACAGAATTAGAGGATCTCTCTCAAGGACTTTGAGATTCCCAGAAATCTGATGCATAAACCAGAACATGTGACTATTTTATGAAGCTTGAGGGTCTGGAAACAGGACATCAGGTATTCGCTCCTCCAGGAAGAGATCAGAAAGGGACAAATTTCTTCTTCCCCTCCCATCTTCAGATACCCAAGTCTGTGGAGTGGGGGCCCCAGGCCCTGAAATCGACGGTGTCTTTGTAGCCAGAAGCTTCAAGAGGTTGACCACAAATCCAGGGACAGTAGCCGGGATCCAAACAAAGAGCCGTTCAGATGCCATCTCCCCCACTGAGAGGTGCTCTGCTTCCCAGATCCCCAAATAACTTTAGTAATCTCAAGTCAGAACAAGAGCCCCAGGGCAAAGTTTCCTTTGGATGCCACACAATATAGTTGCCAGTTTTCTGAAGTCCTAGCTGTGGGGCAGAACCACATCTGCGGCAGGCAGGTCTTGGAGAGGTCAGCCACCCCACAGGGTTTGCGACTGGTCAGTCAATATTTCCATTAGGAGATAGTCAATGTCCTTATTGGTCTGACCTTTTGGCTACTGCCATGAAATATTTGTGGACTATGGTAGAGATCGCACTTGTCTCCCATACCCACCGCCCCCATCTTCCAGCCAACCCCGGAGAATTGCCCCAGGATTTCAAATTATTTGCAGAGCCACGTGGCCATGTATTACACAGCTGCCATCCCCTCTGAAGCTTCACCTGGCAAAATCACGTGCTGTTCAAGAAAAGGAAAAAATTGTCCACCTTCCCCCTCCCCAAAGGAAACCAGGAACTACACTTGTTTTTCCAAGACTCTCATACGGGAAGCTTACAAGGGACCTGGACAGATTTCTCATCAAAGGATTCAAGACAATGACAATTTCCAACATGATCAGAATTGCAACAGCAGAAATGGTTGCTCTGTTGTTCAGAAACTTTCTCATTGCCTTGGCTGGTCTCTACCCTTGCTTCTAGTATCATTATTACTATTATTATTATTATTATTACTATTATTAGGGTTTTTTCTTTTTTCTTTTCGTCTTCTTTTTTTTTTTTTTTTTTAGAAAACATCTCAATGTGTTTTCAACAGTTGTCATGGAGAGTTGGCACCACAAAGACTCATGTCCTCAAGACAACACACCAAAAGGAAAAAAAAAAAGGCTTTGCAGGAGAAATAGAAAGGAAGACATAAATACTAACAATATGATCTATAAATTCATTTCTCTCTCTGGCACCCATTTGTATCCTCACCATCTGCCATCACCTACAAATTATTGGCTTTTATTATGATGTTATGATTATACATGACAGCAAATACAAAACTTTAACAAATTAATGAAACATAATTACCACAACTGATACATGATTGAAAAACAGTCGCAAATAAAAGCTCTAGTGAGCCAGGAAAGGCACTGGGGAGCAGGTCTGCAGGCAAGTGTTTGGAAACCTCTCTGGGTCCGGACTATTCGTCAACTCAAAGGCACCAGCTTTTTACCGGCTGATTCCCAACATCAAGAGACATTTCGTAATTCCCAGGCAGTTCTACAGCAGATGACTGCTGAATAACCCACAAAGTACCAGGCAAAAGCATCCAATTTCTGCATTGTTGGGTGTGTGAGGACAGTGTTCTGCACGTTCCACAAACGTATACACGCATAAGACCCTAAACACTGTGTCTTCCAGCTATCAGGACCATTATACGTATTTGGAGTTGGGTGAAAAATATACAGGATACAAAGGCGCAGTGAACAAAACTGCGCCATGAGGCCATGCTGCGAGAAGAAAATGGGATCTATGCGTTGAGACTCAGCGATGGAAATCACTGGAATTAACCATTCAGGAGGGATGAGAGAGAAAGTGCATTGTTCCAAAAGCCATTTGTTCTTTCAAATGCAATGAAGCTCCAAGGAAAGACATCGAATAGAAAACAAAAGATCACAATAGGAAAATCAGAGTTTGGTTCTATCAAGCCCAGTGCACCTCTGTGCTAATTTTAGGTTCTCTTCTTCCCTACCTGTCCCCATGCTCTTGGGTACACATTGAAGACTCTCAATAACGTGGATGAAGGAACCAGAACACTCCTTCTGGTTCCTTCCAGCCTAGATTGGCAGTCTCTTCCGAGGTTATCCAATCTCTGCCATGATCACCCACAAAGCACTCGTTGACCCGCTCTGCTCACCCTACAGACAAAACTTGAGGAGCGCAGCCTACCCCAATAGCCTTGGCCAGGTCCCAGCAGGAGGGGTGCGTTCCTGGCGAGCCCCTTCTCTCCTTGCCAAGTATATCGGCTTCCTACAGCTGCTGTAACAAATAACCATAAACATAGGGGCTTACAACAACAAAAAGGTAATATCTTATAGTTCTGAGGTTCAGAAATCCAAAGTCTAAACTGGGCCCAAATCGAGGTGTCAGCAGGGGTTCCCTCCTTCTGGAAAGAGTAGGGCACAACCTGTTTTCTTGCCTTCTCCAGCTTCTAGAGGCAGCCTGCATCCCATGCCCCCCCCGCCTCCATCTCAAAGCCAGCAGCAGCAGAATCAAGCCAACAACGCACGTGTAGGAACCATTTTGGGGTGGCAGGTGTTTTCCCCCATGTGATGGTTTCCATTACCGTAGGGAGAGGGGAGAGTGGCCCTTGGTTTCTCGTGTGGGCAACTGAAGGGGGGTCCTTCACTGAGACAGGAGACAAAGTGGGAGAAGGGGCTTAATGAGAGTAGGTCATAATAGTTACTTACCCATTTGTTACGGCATTATTTGTTTACATAAATGAATATGCATTTGTTAAGAATAATAATGGATTCATAATAAATGAATATTTCGTAGTCATTCATTCGTGAGTATTGCTTGCGGGTCCCCCGTGCCACGCAGTGTACTTCAGACGCTGAGACAGCAGCAGCGAACAGGACAATTATCTTCTCTGCCCCGGGCGCCTCGTGTCTTCTGCCAACATCCGTGAAACTGGCAGAATCACTTGCTACCTTGCAAACAGAGTAAAACCTAGGACCCTTCACAGTTTTTGACCATGTTTTTAAAAGCACTGCTTAAGACCTCTATATAGAAAATTTTAATTTGACCTATGGAACCTGACCGCTGAAAGAAACTTCATTAACAAGATATTAATTTCAGGGGGCGCCCGGGTGGGTTATTCGGTTAAGCATCCGACTCTTGGTTTTGGCTCAGGTCATGATCGCGGGGGCCTGGGATCAAGCCCCACATTAGGTTCACACTCAGCGGGGAGTCCTTGAGATTCTCTCTCCCTCTCCCTCTTCCCCTCTCCCCACACCTGTGCTCTCTCTCTCTCTTTCTAAACTAAATAATCTTTTTTTAAAAAGGTATTAATTTCAAAAAGCAACCAAATCCCAAAGAAATGTGGTAGATATTAATTTACTAACCTCTGATTCAATAAAAAGATTATTTTCCCATTCCTGGGATGGTTCGATTTACCAGTTTAGAGGTTGGCCAGGGGGACAGAGAATGCCTTGTGTCCACATAGGTTTCTCTGCTTCCTGGGCACACAGCTGGACCACCTTCCCAGTATCCCTTGCAGACAGGTGGACGTGTGACTCTTCTGGCCCATGGAACGTGGACAGAAGGAACACATACCACTTCCTGGTCCAGCCCATAAGATTTCTGTGCAATCCTGCAGACACTCTCTTCCCACATCTGCTGGCTGAATGAAAAGGATGTTATGGCCCTGGAGAAGGGCACGGCCAGAAGACAGAAAAAGCCTAGCTCCTTCAACCATGCTGTGGACCAAACTCCCTCCCCACCAGATTTCTACCGCCAGTCAGAATTTACGTGAGTAAGGAATAAATTCTATTGTATTAAGCCACTAAAATATTGAGGTAATTTGTTACAGAGGTTAGCCTCTGGTGACTAATTCAGACAGTTTCTGTATATGGATCTCAGGATTATTTCACACGTGCACACACACACACACAAATATGCAGACACACATAGAGAAGTGACACACAGCTGTGCAGAGAGAAACACCAGGACGCGGCGGCCCTCTCCTGTCACACTAAATCTTCTCCCCGCCAAATCTTGCAGGCTCCTCTAATTCAGAGAAATGTCCCAGATTTGTGTATTATAATTGCTGTTATTTTTAGCAAATGGTATGTCATAAAGTTATATAAATTACATGTGACCACTTTTGCTTGTGGAAAAATACATAGAACGCCGCTGGGTTCAGAAGGAGACTCAGATTACGAACAAAGAAGACACTGGGAGTCCAACCCTCCTGGTGACACTGAGAATTCAGTGTCCGTGAGCTTTGTCTGGGGGATTTAAGCAACAGAGCCCCTGGCACTTTCTTTATGGATCAGATGGTCTCCTTGTTGGAAGCTGCAGTGAGACCCAGGTAAGGTCCGAATGCAGCTAGCCCCTCAGTTCTGAAAGAAGACACTGAGCTGCCATGGTGTTTGTTTAAACCAAGCCCCTCAGTCAAAACGGTCTGAGCCAGACACCCCTTTATGCAGGTAAGATGTAGACCTCGTGCATGGCGTTTAGTCCAGGTCCCCCTCTCCCCGTTTCTGACCTGTGGCTACTCGGGGAAACAGTTCTAACTGGGGAGTGAGGAAGATGTGATGTGGCAAAGCCTTACTGCCCACACCGCATGGGAGGCCCACGCTCAGCACTCAGAAGGGCACTGGGGAGGGAAAAGCCCCAGCCCCAGCCCATGTGGCACAGGGACTGAGCTTCCCTTTTTTTGGACGCAAAAGCATCTCTCAAATGCCCTCTCCTTGTCCACACCCCACAGTGCTGCGAGGTAGGAAGGCTTGCTGCCCCATTTTACGGATGCAGAAAGCAAGGTTTGGAAAGCACCAAGGCGCTACTGAGGTCGGCTCCTCGTCCAGGGCAGGACTGCTGCCTCAGTGTACCTTGGCGTTCTGCCCACGTCACTGTGCAATACAGAACCTTGATTACAATCCGTCCAAGTAATGTTCAGTCAATAATAGAAAATATCCAAACTTGGAGAACCAAACTCGCTCTATCTCAACCAATCAACACAATCCAACCTGGAGGTAAGGCAATTATCTGCGTACTTTACACATACACACACAAACAAGTTCCTGGTCCCCACCCCTTGAGTTTCCTTGGAAACTTCCCCACACCCTTCCCTTTGTGTGGCTTACATTTGCAGCCCCTCCGGGCGGGAACCATTGGGGTAAGTCACTGGGTGACTGTTTCCTCGAGGAAGAAATGACCTGCAGGATGACCCACGGCTGGAATTACTTGTGGACGCCCAGCCAGTTTGTTCAAGCCATGACTCCCTTTCTTGGGATTCTGACTCCCCCTCCAAGCACGCTCTGACTTGCAGACTGGCTGAAAGACCTTGATGACAGTCATGAAGGGGAATCTGCAGAGCCTGGCACCTTTCCTGCATAGGAACCCCAGCCTCTGCTCAGTCAGCGTGCACAGAGAAAACTGAACCCCCTGCACCCACCACGGTAGAGGGTTGCTGGGATCCAAGCCCAGAACCTGCCACCCCGTCTGCATGGGTTGTCCCCCGGGGGGTGTAGGTCAGCGCCAGGAAGTTCTCGAGGGATAACCATGGGAATTAGCAGGAGGGACAGAGCAGCGGGGGGCCGCTGCACACTGCCCAGGCCCAGGGGCACCCCTTCAGCTACAGCTTCTTCCAACTCTCTCTGCCTGGCCACCTGCTGTGCACCCCAATCTGCATCCCACCAAGAAGGCTGATATTTTTGCAGTTTGGTTTTCCACACTGGGAAGCTTATGGTCACTGTGCCCTGGTTAGAAACCCCGCCTACCAGCAGCACAGAACTGCATCTCCATGGGAAGTGGGGAAAACCACTAGCTTGCCAAGTGCCAGAACCAGACAGAGACATCCTTGAGTAGTAGACACATCTTCCAACCTTTTTGGGGACTGTCCTATGGTTCAGTCAGCAGGGTCTAAGGTGCCCAGCTGGCAGCCAAGTGCAGGCTGCCCAACCCTCAGCCTAGAACACAGGCAGGAGAGGGAGGTGTTGGATGAGAGCAGGTGCTTCTCAGACCCCCCAAAACCAGGCAACCTATCTGACCTGCTGGAAAACACTTCTGTCTGCCCCTCACATGGACACACTGTCGACAGTTTGTGTCTGCACTGGCCGGGCTGGGTCATCTGAAGGCAGTGGGCCCAGATGGAATCAGATGAGGGGCCACCAGGTGAGTGGAGTGAACTTTCCACAGCACCACATGCTGCCTGGGCATGCCACTCCCTTTGGGGTCACTTAACTCAGTAGGTGAAGGTCCCTCAGCTTCCTAATGGCCCTGTATTGTTCATTGTAGGGAGCCCTGAGACCCGAGGCAAAAATAGAACAGGAGACTCCAGGTCTTGGATATAGGTATGAGTAAAAAGGTAGCCATCTGAACAAAAATATAAGCCTTTGATGGTAGATTACAGATAGCCCTATATTCGTTGAGATTCCTTCTGTGAAGAGGTGGACTCTAACTTTCATCTTCTTAAACTGGGGCTGAACTGCAAGCACTGCCCAACCCACAGAACTGGTGGAAGTGGTGGAAGTGACATCCTGGGACTTTTGGGGTTGGGTCCCAAGAAGCCTCTGTGAGCATGCCATCTCAGGAGCCCTGAGCTACTGTGTGGGAAGTCCAGCCAGCCTGGTGCTTTGCTCAGGAGCACCAGCTGAGCCCATGCTTCCAACGTCCACTTCAAGTCACCAGACTTGGGAATGAGGCCCCTTTGAGCCCTCTGGACTGACACACCCACCAGCAGAATACCACTGAGGGACCTCTGTCCTGGCCTCCGGGAACAAAGGAGTCATCCAGCCAAGCCCCGCCCAATCATATGACATAAAATCATGTATCAGTATGAGTTTACAATGTGTTTTATCTTTAAGAAATTACATACTGCTCACTGAAAAGGCCTAGAAATAATAATCCAGTAGCACTGAGCACCCACAGTACTGTGTTGTGGTCTCTAAATACCATTTCCCATTTAAAAAGTCCCAGGGCTCCTTGTTTGAATGGCTGATCCCAGGTCTGAGCAGGAAATACACAAGGTAAATGTAAAATTTATCATCCAGAAAATAAGGAAGCTACCAAAAATTTCTAGGGACCTGTCAAAAGAAATCAGGAATCAATCTTAATGGTATAATTTGAGCATTAGATTAAATCCCTAAGTTCATAATAATACCGAAAAGCTCATTAGTCATGATTGGAGGATGGTATTGAATACATCACTACTTTGAAAACTGGCAAAGAAAGAAAACCTGGCACTTACTGTACCTTGCCTCTACAATACAAACTGCAGAGTAACAAAAGAATTGATGAGAAAAAGAATTCCAATTAATAAACAAAGAAAAAAATGATCTAATGACACCATCTTGAAACTCCTAGTGAATTAATGGATCTAGGTGATAATAATCACAAGAAAAGAGAAAACCTAACATGAACAGCATCCCGGCGGAAAGACCAACAACATCTATGAGGTTGTCTTGACACTCCCAAAAACCAACTTGAATCTGACCAAACCTCTGCATCTAACCACTCATGGACAGGAAAAAGAAGGGATAGAGAAACATTCTAGACAAAACCATGGGGATTCCATCAGCAATATCAGACTCTAGAAAATTACAGGGTAAATGTGTTGGTTTCTTCAGTAAATAAATTACAACAAAATAAGAGAGAGAGACACAGACCAATCTCAATGAACTGACTTTGTTTAGTGCCCAGTTTGAATAAACTGTCAAAAACAAAACAAAATTCACAAGACAGTTGGGGAAATGTAAGAGTTGGCTATTTAGTAATATCTTAAAATTGCTTTCAGATGAGATTTTGTTGTGGTTTTATTAGAATTATTTGTTCTTAAGTTCTTTGTCTTTTCCTTATCTGTCAGATACATACTGAAATATTTAGAGATAAAATTATACGATTCCTGGAAAGTGTTTCAAAATAATTTGGGCTGGGGAGGAGGGGTGTGGAACATGAGGCTTTGGAACATGAACTCAGCCTTTTAAAGTAATGCTCTTGAGTCTTCAGCCATGTGTGGGTACCATCCTCTTAGGAAAGGCTAGTGCATCTCCCATGGTGTATCTTAGCACTCAAAGTCTGTGTCTGGTGAGAGACGGTGAGTGTGTCACTCAGCATTTAACATGAGGGACCATATCACAGAATCAAGGATGTATTTGTGCGTCCAGAATTCCACTCCGTATTACCAAAGGAATAAAAGAATCCGATCATTTCACCTGTTTGACTACCTGGATGTCCCCAAATGAACAGAGCCAAGTAAATAATAATTATTAGATCACTAGTAGATAATTATTATTAGGAAGTTCTAGAAACTTCTGTACAGAGTTGACTTGGATATTTTATCTTTTTTGTTTTAGTGAAAGATATGATCCAGAGGATTGCACATACTCCTTACACCTTTGTGCATGGAAATCAGACCTCCGGCCCCCGGTGGGTGGGCTATGCCTGGCAGCTCTTTACTCAGAGACCCTAAGTTGTGCTGCCTTGTACAAGCAGGAAATGTGTTTCCCAGTAGAGTTTTTGTGCCACTGCCTTCTTAGGTACCTTTTTAAAGAAACATATAAAAGGAATACTGATAGAGATTGGAGCAAGGTGTACATCACCCACCAGCCTAGAAAGTTCTAGAAGGGTTCACAATGTTAATGCAGCTACCAGCAGGCCTTTTCCACTCCCCATGGAGTCATTTATACCCTGTGACAATCAGGCTAAATATCTTTCCCCATAGTCTCTTGGATTTCTTTGTGGTTTTGTTTTATTTTTCCTTTTTTTTAAAGATTTATTTATTCATTTTAGAGAGAGAGGGAGAGCACAAGTGGGGGGAGGGGGAGAGGGAGAGGGAGAGAGAGAGAATCCTCAAGCAGACTCCATGCTGAGCGCAAAGCCCGATATGGGGCTTGATCCCAGAAACCTGAAATCAGACCTGAGCCAAAACCAAGAGTTGGACGCTTAGCCACCCCTCCTCTTTATTTCTCTATATTGCCTATGGATGATTTGACCTCTCTGGCTAAATCTTAACTTGGGAATTTCTTGGATTTCCTGCTTGGAGATCATCACCCCAACATCTCCACATCCCATCTGCACACGTGCGTTGTTCCCTGCAACTGTACTTCATTCCTTCCCTCCCGGGTACCTCTCAACTGTCTTCCCCGATCTCTACAAACCACCCCCTAGGGTTGTAAATTGCATTTTATCAGTGGGAAAATAAAGATGCCAAGAGGCTGAAGTGACTTGCCACCGAAGAAGTAGGCTCCCAATTTTCTTGCTTTTGCTACTGGAGTCACAGCTGGTCCCCTCAGCGAGAAGCACGGGGATACAACGAATGTCCACACTCACACGCAGGCTTGCGTGCTCCATTCTGACATCCAAGGGAGCCTCTTATTTACGCACTCAATCCCCCAAACAGGAGACCGTGGCACCTCCCTTCCAGGCTTCGTGTCCCAACCACAGGCATGTCTGCTGTGAGCACATCTACTCCAGGATCAGCAGGGGAATGAGTCAAAGTCACAGCACTTGGACAGACTTTCCAATAAATGTCACAAGACAGAGTTGCAATTTACAGGGACCCTGTATGTGGGAATCTAAACTGTAGGGAAGAAAAAGGAAGAGCATCACTCGCCAGAAAATAGGAGAGAAGTTAGACGACCCACCCGCCTCCTTGACTTCACCCAGGTACAACGGAAGAGCCGGCTCCTGTGACCTCGGACACAAACGTGGTTTTGTACACTCCAGTGCACGCTGTCCCTCCTGCCTCAGGGCTAACAGCGATCAACCCCCATTCGCAGTTACTGAGCATCCGGAACCAAAGCAGGGCCTTCTGAAGCCCCAGTTTTTAGAGGAGGGAATTGAACGTTTCTTTTTCTCTTTTGCTGTGTGCAAGCCAGCTTTCATGACCAGCCACCAGATATGAGGGGGCAACAGTTCAGGGCACCACCCCGAGAGAGCCTAGAGCAGTGGGCATCTTTGGATTATTTTAAACTCCCCAGAAAAGACATGTCCTTTTCTAACATGTCCTAAAATTAACTTCATTATGTCGCTATAATATTTTAGGTTACAAGAGGTTTCACATTATATTTCTCTTGGGCAGCACTGATCTACAGGATTCCCCCAAACTTCAAAGCCATAATTTTTGTAAGTATCCTTTTTTTTTCTTTTTAAGTAGGCTTCACGCCCTGCGCAGAGCCCAACGCAGGGCTTGAACTCACAACCCTGAGATCGACCTGAGCCAAGATCAAGAGTCGGACACTTAACCTACCGAGCCACCTAAGAGCCCCTTTTGTAAGTATTCTTTTTTTTAAAAGATTTTATTTATTTATTTATTTGACAGAGAGAGAACAAGCCAGAGCGGGGGGTGGGAGGAGAGGAAGAGGAAGATAGAGAATCTCAAGCAGACTCCCCACTGAGCACAGAGCCCGACAATATCACGACCCTGAGATCATGACCTGAGCCGAAACCAAGAGTCAGAAGCTTAGCTGACTGAGCCACCCAGGCACCCCTGTAAGTATTCTTAAAGACCATTTTATATCTGTCTCTCTGAAAATTCACACAATTTATCAGCTTGGCAAAATGGGCTTGGCATCCCACCTGTTCTCACTGGGAAGCAGAAGAAAGAGGGCTAAGGGAAACCAGATATTTATCTGCTACAAATTGTCCCTCACCCTAGTCAGGGCTTCCTTTGACTATTCTCATAGTGACCTTTGATTTAACACAACCAATCCAGATATCAGAGGACTGTGCTTATTAAAATGATCATTAACCATGAGAGATGATGGACTCTGAAAAACAAACTGAGGGTCCTAGAGGGGAGGGGGGTGGGAGGATGGGTTAGCCTGGTGGTGGGTATTGAGGAGGGCACGTTCTGCATGGAGCACTGGATGTTATGCACAAACAATGAATCATGGAACACTACATCTAAAACTAATGATGTAATGTATGGGGATTAACATAAGAATAAAAAAAAATGTGGAAAAAAATAAATAAATAAAATGATCATTAAATACCATTCCACAAAATACTCTCTGAAGACCTGCTATCACCCTTGTTTCTGGTAAAAGCGACAATATGATTAGAGTCCCAGGCTGACACTTTGCTTTATCAACGTGCTGTGGTCAATGTCTCTTTTGTAATGATGACCCTGTCTTCCGTCCCTTTCAGCTAAAAATGCCTTTCTCATTAGCCAACGTTTTTTGAAATAGGAAGGTTGTTTTAGGCTTCAAGATGAGGCAAACATTTGTTATAAGACTCCAAAGGATTTTGCAAACAATTTCCACCCATGATTTCCAAAGCTTGTGTAACATTCTGTGTAAAATGTGTGGGCTGCTTCCATGAAGCAAGCATTTCCAGAAATGTTTACTTTGCAGAAGTTAGCGTGCATGTTTGCCGTCCCACGTGAAAACTTCCGCATGTGCACCCAGCCGCTGGAGTGTTAAACAGACACACGCTCGGCCCTCTGTAGACAGCCTTGGCCCTCTCTGCGCCTGTCCTCTGATGAGCTGCATTTCTATCACTTGACACCTCTCGATTTACCGTGGCTGAGTCTTCACAGACCAGGTACAGACAGGTTCTCCAGCCCGCTGAATGCAAACCATCCAGCCAAGTTTAAGAACAGAAAGGCCCTGGACGGTCCTGGGACTGTGTTATGGGTTGAAGTGTGTTCCCCAAAAAAGATAGGCTGAAGTCCTAAGACCTATGTTATAGGCTGGATATGTGTGTCCCCCCACCAAAATTCACATGCTGAAGCCCTGATACCCCATGTGATGGTACTAGGAGGCGGGGTCTTTGGGAGGTGATTAGGTCATGAGGAGGAGCCCCCCTGAAGGGATTAGTGCCCTTAGAAGAAGATACCCCAGAAAGCTCCTTGCCCCTTCTGCCCTGTGAAGACACCCCAGACCCTGGGATCATGACCTGAGCCAAAGGCAGACGCTTAACCAATTGAGCCACCCAGGTGCCTGACAAATAATTTTTTAGCATAAGTATGTCCCATGCAATATTTGGGACATACTTATACTAATAAGCATTTGCTGTTTATCTGAAATTCAGCTTATGTGGGTGTCCTATATTTTATGTGGCAACCCTAGATAGAGAGCATCTTTGGATTATTTTAAACTCCCCAGAAAAGACATGTCCTTAGTGCCACAAGGCTGGTAGAGAGAATTTCATGAGGCTAGGCCAAATAACAGGATCATTACCTGGCATCAGATCAGTGATGCTCACATGATGAATGGCAGACATTTAGTTGCCCTGGTAGAAAGCTCAATTCTGACATTTTCTAAGTAGGTAAAATATTTCTGTTGTTGCAATTTATCTAATACTGATACTGTAGTTCAAAATGTAGAGTCCATTGTCATTCATGTGCATGACTGATTGTTCCACCTGAAATGAAAATAATCATCCTGGACTATGTAGAGCAGACAGGACCGGTTTCCTGGGCAGGTGGTCCATGCAGCCACACTGGGCCCCGTGCACAGAAGGGCCCTGTGTTTGGTTCAAACTGATGCTGTTGCTGTATTGGAATTCTTAAAAGTATTTGAGCCAGGGGCCTTGCATTTTTATTTTGCTTGGGCCCCACCAAGTATGTAGCCAGTCCTGAGGACGGATATACCCAAAAATGGGTAAGCAGGCTACACAAAATGCTCTCCTCTCTAAAACCCATAAGACCACTTCTTGGTCTATTCCTGGCTGAACTCACTTACAAGCAACGTGAGACCTTTTGCCCTTGGCATCTCTTCTCAGCTCCATGCTGGTGTTTCCAGCATTGCTTTGATCTCATTCGTGTTGTGCTGGTTCAAAGGATTGTTGTTGATTCTGCACGTGCTGTGTGAGCTGCAGTCTGGATCCTCGTCCAACTCGGCATCGGGAAGGCCAGCGTAGAATCCGCGGCTTTGGCTCCGCGGGGCCGTGGTTCTTAAAGAACAGTTGTTCTCCTAGCAACCTGAAAGCTGGGTGGAGATCTTCCTGAAACCCCCTTGAACCAGCAGACTCGGGGCTGACTTCCCACCAGTAGCTGATTCCCACTCTGCGCTGGTGCAGAACCAACTCCCTGCATGGGCTGCTCTTCTTTTCCTGACACTCGGTGTGTCCTGTCCTTCCCACACATCTTCAGTTTCTCTCTCCCCCTTAGCATTTCTCTCTAGATGTCCCTGGCTTGTGTCTGACACACCCCTTCCCTTGTCCTCGTCATGTGACTAACCCATGATCCTACCAGGCCCAGGGCCAAACCACTTTTTGCTCGGGTCACTCTCCAAGGAAAAAGACACAAAAGATGACATTCAAGTTCATTCTGCTATGCACCGATGTCCCTTTTAAGGGTCTACCAAGGGCACTGAAGCCAAAGGTCAGAGGGAGAAGATTCACAAACAAAGAGTATCAGAAGAGGGCAGAATTCTGGCTGATAGACTCTGCTGCGTAAGTCACTTAACCTCTCAGACCCAGTTTCATCATTTCTCAAATAAGAGTTAGATTAGATAATGCTCTCAGACGAGTCTATAATTTCCACATCAAAGTTACAACCCTGAAGTATCCCACCAAGAGGAGCAGGTATTTTATAAATCTGAGGTTTGTGATCTGCTGCATCCATCAGCAGCCCCTGGGGTAATGTTACATAACAAACGATCCCTAATCTTAGTGGCTTTGGAACAACAAACATCTATCTCTTGCTCACAGTTCTGCAGACGGGCTGGGACTGCAAACCAGGTTCAGCTCGGCTCCATGTATCTGTCATTCTGGGACCCAGGCTAACCTGGCAGCAGCTACACAGGACATGTTCTTCTCATGGTAGCTGGCAGGGGACAAGAATCTGGGCCAAACCACCCAAACACATGCAGAGTCCCTGCTTGTGTCCCATCCCCCCTAAAAAAGATATCAGAGTCCTAAAACCCTCCCCAGAACCCTCTTACACTATTGGTGGGAATGCAAGTTGGTACAGTCACTTTGGAAAACAGTGTGGAGGTTCCTCAAAAATTTAAAAATAGAGCTACCCTATGACCCATCAATTGCACTCCTGGGTATTTACCCCAAAGACACAGATGTAGTGAAAAGAAGGGCCATATGCACCCCAATGTTCATAGCAGCAATGTCCGCAATAGCCAAACTGTGGAAAGAGCCGAAATGCCCTTCAACAGATGAATGGATAAAGAAGATGTGGTCCGTATATACAATGGAATATTACTCAGCCATCAGAAAGGATGAATACCCAACTTTTACATCAACATGGATGGGACTGGAGGAGATTATGCTAAGTGAAATAAGTCAAGCAGAGAAAGTCATTATCATATGGTTTCACTTATTTGTGGAACATAAGGAATAGCATGGAGGACATTAGGAGAAGGAAGGGGAAAAGGGGGGTGCGGAATTGGAGGGAGAGATGAACCATGAGAGACTATGGACTCTGAGAAACAAACAGGGTTTTAGAGGGGAGCGGGGGGGGGATGGGTTAGCCCGGTGATGGGTATTAAGGAGGGCACGTACTGCATGGAGCACTGGGTGTTATTCGCAAACAATGAATCGTGGATCACTACATCAAAAGCTAATGATGTATTGTATGGTGAATAACATAACGTAATAAAATTTTAAAAATAAATAAATAAAAAATAAAAAAATAAAACCCTCCCCAGTAGCTCAGAATGTGACCTCATTTGGAGATAGGGTCTTTTGCAGAGGTGATCAAGTTAAACCAAGCTTATAAGGACTGGTATCTTTATTAAAAGGGGAAATGTGGACACAGAGACATGCACTCAGGACAGATGGTGTGGAGTCATGGGGTGAAGACAGCCATCACAAGCCAAGGAGAGAGTCTGGAGCACACGCTCCCTCACAGCCTCAGAAGGAATAAACCTGCCCACACTTTGACCTCGAGCTTCCAGGCTCCAGAACTGTAAGACAGTGCATTCCTATTGTCTAAACAACAACCCCCCACCCCGGCCCCCGTCTCTGCTACTTTGTTACAGCAGCTCTAGCAAACCAGCACAGCATATATGCACATTCGTCTGGGGAGAAAGTTCATAATTTTTTTGATTTCAAAGGAGGATCTATGATCCACCAATGCAATGCAACTAACATCACTGTGAGTTACAGTTTGGCTGCAATGGAAGGGCAAGGGTTAACACACTGGCTCCCAGATGGGTCCCTGTTGACCAGAAATCTGTATCTATCCTAGGACAGCTCCAGAACCTCAGCCTGCCCCAAACAGGGCATGATGCCCTGACCCTCTTCTCAGCTCTCTCACCACCAGGGCTGGTCAGATCTATTCATCTCCTCGGCACTTGGATTTGCCCTTGATCAAGAAAGGCTAAGTTTGGGCAAACCACACTTAGAATATCAACTGTCCACACTCACCAACCAATGTCTTTTCCAGGGCCCTATGTTATTGGCCAAAAATCAGTTCAATTGATACCAATTGACCAAATAACTAAGATGCTAAATTTCTCTTAAATGATGTTCATGTCTTATAGGATTGCTTAAGGACTTTAACAGAAATGTATTAACAGTGTTAACAAGAATTTAGCTTCTAATGATTACGAACATAGAAAAATATAGTTCATTATCAGTAACCAAACTTTAGCATTTACCAGTGAAGCTTTTTTATATTATGCTGGCATATGAAAGAAATAAGATTAGGCTAACTGGTTTGGTGAATTGATTTTTACTCAAGAGATCACTGTGTACAGTTGCTCAGGTTGTGCACTATGCAACCACAGGGACTCCACACAACCATGATGTAACGGCACCTCCAAAACTGCACAATGCAGCCAGCATGCCTTCTACAAATTACCCCTCCCCAACCCAAGAGCCTTGTCTCCTCCATGCTAATTGCCCACAAGGACTTTGTCTCTGACCACATGTCTCAACCTCTCCCACTCCCAATGCCACCACCATCCTGTCCTTTTCAGAACCCTGCAACAATACCCTCTTTGTTAGTGCATTTCTATCCATTCTCTGCCATCTCTGCCTGCCTGCCCCCTCCAAGAAATGTATGTGTGTCTAAGATGAACACATTGGGGAAACAAGACCTCTACTAGCGACTATTTCTTGTGTAGGAAACCAAGCACCATGAAGGTTGGAATGTGGAAGTTGATTGGCAGTAGACAGGACCTACCTAATGGAGAGATTCTGAAGAGGGATAATAAGACTCTGCCTACTGACTTAATAGAAATATGCCCTGAGAAATGTATATAGTGTTCCTCTATCGGAAAGGACTTAGGATCATCGTAGACACACCATGCCCAGGTGCATCATGGATGCAGGGAGGCTGGCACATCGAGGCCTCCCAAGGCTGCAGATGCCCTTCTGGGATGCATTGTGCTGTTTAGCATCCCCATTATATTTTTCAATGGATGTGTATTCACAAAACAGAAAATTAACCGTTTGGAAGTAAACAATTGAGTGGTGTTCAGCACCTTCACAATGTCGTTCAACCACTGCCTCCATCAAGCTCCAAAATATTGTCATCACCCCAAAAGGACACCCCGAACCCACTGAGAAGTCATTCCCTGTCCTTCCTTCACTCCAGCTCCTGACAACAACTAATCTCATTCATCTCTTTGGATTTAGCTATTCTGGGCATTTCATAGAAATGGAATTTTAAGTATGTGGTCTTTAGTATCTGACTTTTTTGGCTAAGCATAACATTTTCAAGGTTCATCCATGTTGTAGCATGGATCAGTACTTCATTCTTGGTTGTGGCCAAATAATATCCTGTTGTATGGACATCACGCTTGTTTATCCGGTTATCTGTTGATGGACATTTGGGTTATTTCTGCCTTTTGGTCATTATGAATAATGCTGCTATAAACATTAGTGTACTCATTTTGCTGAGTACTTATTTTCAATTTTGAGGGGTGTATACTCAAAGATTCTCTGCCTCCTCCTCATCATTTTGATTGTATAGCAAACCTTGCTGAGACCTTATATTTCAGGGTATTATGTGCCATATCTGCTCATATTTTCAGCATTTATCCTCAATCTTTTTACTATAGATCAAAGATCAGCAAACTTTTCCTATAAGGGCCAGGTACGTAAATATTTTAGGTTTTCTGAGCCTTATGGTCTCAGCTGTAACTACTCAGCTCTGCTTTTGTGGCAGGAAGCAACCACAGACAATACACAAAAAGTTTTGTGCTCCAGTAAAACTTTATTCACAAAAACAGGTGACAAGTCAGATTTGACGCTCGGGCTATAGTTTTCCAACCCTGCTCTAGGACAGGCACAGGATGTGACCTTTTCCAAGTGCTGCATCCCATGGAGGCTGGACTCCCTTTAGCCACATAGGCTAGGGTAGAGTAAGGTAGGGCAAGGTAGGGGAGGATAGTGTAGGGTGGGGTAGGGCAAGGTAAGGGAGGATAGTATAGAGTAGGAAGAGATCCCAAAACATGTGGGTTTGTGAAAAAAAAAGTCTAGTCACCTCACATTTGTTACAGCAAATATAACGAATCCCTGGAGTCTCGCTGCTGGCCTGTGCATGACTGGGAAGTCCATGGTGAAGTGGGGTCCCGTGAGCACGGAGCCCAAGGCTCCTCTTGCAAACCTCCCCCCACCCACTGTCCAGTCGTCGTGCTGGGATTCTGAGGTTCCAGGCTTTATGTCTTCCCTTTCCTGAGGCACTCGATTTTAAATTGGGTTACAAAGGGAAGGTATCCTTTTAAGTCAATTGTTAAGGAAGTCCAAATCCCACAGGGCTCTTTCTCCCGGAAGCCTCCCACCCCTCAACACCAACCCTTCTCCTTTCCTCTCAGGCAATGCTGGGTAAGATGGTGATGGTAGCACCTAGCAGGGTGACCACGGCATCATCCCTCATCCCCATTTGTCTGGGACTGTCGAGATTTTTCCCACTGTCCGGGGGTCCTCGCGGTCCCCTCATGGAACCCCCTGCATAGAGCTTGAGGCAGCTGGTTACCCTGGCCATGGCCGGAACAAGCTGCCCTTTGCCCTCCTCCCTTGTCATGGCTGAGCTCAGCGCTCCCGATTTGTCAGCTCATCCAACATAACCACCCGCCCCGGGACAGGCATTGCTAGGGTCCCCTCTTGGCTGGTGTGGATCTGACGTACCCAGAGCTGATGGGACTGGGAGAGTGATAGTTACGGGAGGCAACACAGTGGCAATCATGTCACAATAGAACTGTATCAATCCATATGCTGTGCGCCTTAAACTTACACAACGTTATGTCAATTGTATTGCCATAAAAGGAAGAGGTGGCGGGATTTGCCTGGGTCAGGCAGGAGGTGAGCTGGGATTCCGAGCCCGTGCTGACTCCAGGGCTCCTAGCTAGCTGCCTCCAGCGCTGGCCAGCACGACCACGCTCCAGCCACGAGGCTCCACGCGGGAGGAGCAGCCAAGATGGATGCAGAGGACAAAGTGATGGGGCCAAGAGCCAGGGGATGCGGGCAGCCTCCAGACTCTGCAAAAGACAAGGAAATGGAGTTCTCCCCTAGAGCCTCCAGAAGGCACACAGTCCTGCTGATGATGTGATTTTAGCTTTCATGAGATGCAACTGGGACCTCTGTCCTCCAGAACTCTAATGTGCGTGCTGTGGACCCCAGTTACGGCAGCCGTGAGAAACTGGCACAGATTGTGGTCTATACTGGCCCACCCTCGAGGATCTTCTAATCTAGCAAAAGCAAAACAAACAAACCAAAATAAGCATTCACGGTGAACCTAAAATAATTATTCAAGACTCAAGCACTGTGTTCCCACAGCCAGCTACCGTCCGCCCGTGCGTAGCCAATTGCCACTGCTAACAGCAGGCAACACGGCGCGTTGACAAAGTGCTTCCTTCTCTTTAGAACCTCTTTCACAGTCGGGAGCTGCTGATGCTCAGAGCAGGCACCAACATTCCCACTTTGTTGGGTGAACGGGAAGATGAGAGAACTCACAGGCAAAATCTAGCCCATAGATGTATTCTGTCTGGGTCCACCAAAACATACAAAATTAAAAAGTTTCCATTTTGATTGGTGCCTGGGTGGCTCAGTCGTTAGGCATCTGCCTTCGGCTCAGGTCATGATCCCAGGGTCCTGGGATCGAGCCCCGCATCGGGCTCCCTGCTCGGCGGGAAGCCTGCTTCTCTCTCTCCTACTCCCCCTGTTTGTGTTCCCTCTCTTGCTGTCTCTCTCTGTCAAATAAATAAATAAATAAAAATCTTTTTTAAAAAAGGTTTACGGGGCGCCTGGGTGGCTCAGTCGTTGAGCGTCTGCCTTCAGCTCAGGTCATGATCCCCGGGTTGTGGGATCAAGCACCGAGTCGGGCTCCCTGCTCTGCCGGAGGTCTGCTTCTCCCTCTCCCACTCCCCCTGCTTGTGTTCCCTCTCTCGCTGTCTCTCTATCTGTCAGATAAATAAATAAAATCTTTAAAAATAAATAAATAAATAAATAAATAAATAAATAAAGGTTTACATTTTTTAGTTAGTTGCCAATATTTAAGGTTTGATTGAAAATAAAGATCTCTTGCTTCCCTTAAAACCATCAGGAGACCCAGGCACACCAAACCCCAGGTGTCTGCCTGACCACCATCAGCTGGAGCCAGGCCATGGCTGCCTCGTCATAATGGTCCGAGCTGTCTCAGGCCCCGCTCCTCGGGTCCGTCGGCAGTCCCTGCTCCAGGCAGAAATCAACAGGAGGCTTTCCAGAAAAATGACCTCACTCCCTGAACCAGGGCCCTTTTCTCTTGCCTTCACCACGTAAGTCCCTTGAGGGGAGTCTGACATTTGTTCTTAAAATATACTCCAAGGTCCCAGAAGGGTCAAACACCACTGGGAGCCTGAACCGCCTCTCAACTGACCAGTGTGGGCTTGACCACGTTCCACCGTGGGATCACCCTTGGCCCCAGCAGTACCAACACATCAGAGTGTTCCTGGCCCCGGGAAGCCTCAGGAGAAACCAAGTGGCCAACCAAAATGCAGCAGAAAGTCCCAAAGTTTCCAGTGAAAAGAGGAGAGGAACGTGCTGTGCTGAGGTCCTGGTGTGGAAAACTCCCTTCCAGGATGTGTAAACTTTCATGGGAACGAGACTTCGAGAATATGCTTCAAAGCCCCAGGTAGAAACCCATGAGCTCTGAGGATTTGTCCTGGAAGCTAAGAGGGCATGATTAACCAAAGAGAATGAGAACAAACCCCGGACATATTGAGGAGTGGAAACGCCAGCATGTGGCGAGGCCTGGGGCTGGGCACCCAACCGCGGTGGAGAGGGGCCAGCACCAGGGGAGCGGCCGGCCACCTGCAGCCCGCAGGAAGCCTCCCCTCTGCGGCCAAGCCAAGACCCAGGAAGCACTCTGGGCCCACACCGCTCACCTGCCCACAGCGCGCGCGAACACACACACACACACACACACAGTCTGCTTCCCATAGACACAATCTCCCCAGCCAAGGCCCTGCCGAGTCAAGTTTCTAGAGGGCAGGGAATCGGGCAGAGTTCCTTTTTATCAACACAATACACAGGATGGGGTTCGTCATAGAAGCCCCTCCTTGCGCCTATGATTGAAGGACTTCCTCACTCTCAGAAATATTTATCAGGGGCTGTCGTGTACCAGGCAAGGTGTGAGGTTGGGAAAACAGTGGTGAGGAAGAGAGGGAAGGGAGGAAGGAGGGACAGAGAGAGAGGAGAAAGAGAAAGAAAGATGGTGAGGTGAGAAAGGAGGAGGAGAGGGGGAGGGACGGGGGGAGAGGAGGGATGGGGGACGTAGGGGAGGGAATGGACTGTGCAGCACATTGTGGGAAGCCAGGCAGACATTCCTGGTAAATGGGCTCTAATTCAAGGGGTCTTAATCAGGAGTCCACATTCTCCTAGAGAATACAGAGTGTTTGTGAACTTGCATAGGAAAATAACGATATTTTTATTTTTACTAATCTCTACCTGAAAATTAGCATTTCCTTCTATCATGAATGGACACGAACATCAGGGACAGACCCGGGACTTGGTCATGGATTAGAAATGCATATACTGGGTGCCTGGGTGGCTCAGTTGGTTAAGCGACTGCCTTCAGCTCAGGTCATGATCCTGGAGTCCCGGGATCGAGTCCCGCATCGGGCTCCCTGCTCGGGAGGGAGTCTGCTTCTCCCTCTGACCCTCCTCCCTCTCATGCTCTCTGTCTCTCATTCTCTCTGTCTCAAATAAATAAATAAAATCTTTAAAAAAAAAAAAAAAAGAAATGCATATACTTTGATGGTAATGTTACATCTGTTCCAGCAATCTCAAAACTGCTATGATCGCCCACTTTGAGATTGTAGAATGCTTGTCAGAACTGCTGGTAGATCTTATTACAAAATGTATTACAAAGTTTTTAAAGTTGATAAGTGTGTATCAAGGTAATTGATTTACTCTGCAATCCAGAGTGTTTTGTTTGGCGCATTTAAAAACATCATCCTAACAAGGAGTCCATAGGTTTCACCGGAGAGGTCACGGCGCCTGCCCTCATCAGAACCTGAGTGAGACCCTGGGGAAGGCGGCTCTCAGGAGAGGACCACTTCTTAGGCAGCCTTGATCTTAGTTCACACTTGATACTAATTAAACTGATTCAAAGCCTTTCTGCAGAGCGGAGATGGCTGGTTATGTTCTGTTCTCACAAAACACTTTACAGATAGCATGCACTGCACTAGAACCCATAATGCAAGGCTGGCAAGTAGGTATTTTGCCATTTTTTAAACAAAGAAGCTGAAACTCAGAGAAAGGTAGTCTCTTGCCCAGTGTCACTCAGTCCATCTGCCAGGGGCGACGCAAAGCCTTGCAGCTCCGCCTGCTGATCTAAACCCGGGCACCAGCCTGCCCTCCGCACGGCCAGCCTTGGCACCTGCTCTAGCCGCGCATGCGCTCATGCAGGGGCTGCAGGCAACGAGGCCGTAGGCGCACCTCCCGGCACTCTTCTGCCCACCGCCTCCTGCGAGCTGCTCCGTCTGTCCTGAGCTGCCTGGGACACCATGTGACGAGGATCATTAGGACCAGTGTGCACTAGCTTATTGACCTGGGAGCACCTTGGTTTCTCAAAGCCCAGAGCTATCTCCCCATCTTCTTTTTTTTTTTTTTTTTTAATATTTTATCTATTTGACAGAGAGAGACACAGCGAGAGAGGGAACACAAGCAGGGGGAGTGGGAGAGGGAGAAGCAGGCTTCCCGCCCAGCAGGGAGCCCGATGTGGGGCTCGATCCCAGGACCCTGGGATCACGACCTGAGCCG
The DNA here is from genome assembly GCF_011800145.1 of Mirounga leonina. Taxonomy (NCBI): domain Eukaryota; kingdom Metazoa; phylum Chordata; class Mammalia; order Carnivora; family Phocidae; genus Mirounga; species Mirounga leonina. The sequence continues at coordinate 788,580 of NW_023270515.1, forward strand.
AAGGCAGACGCTTAACGACTGAGCCACCCAGGCGCCCCTCCCCATCTGCTGTCCAGTGCCGTAGGTGAGGTTGCTGGGAAAGCAAGAGCAAAGAGCCCTAATGCAAATAACAATGACGAAGGCACCCGGCCAGCCACCCACTTGCTTCAAGATATCTGTAAAATTACATGTAAAAGGTCAATAAACATGTTCATTTCCTGACCCATCTTGGCCCTTAGAGTTCTGCCTCTCCAGGTGGGATCCCCATTAAAATCCCACACCTGGGGTGGGGGGAGCCCGCCCCCAGGCCCTGTCACTGCGCAGGGCCAGGCAGGCATCCTGGTGATGAGAAACCTCCGTGGGGGGTCGGGGGGGCTACTTCACGCACACACATCCTCTCGCATGTCCCTCTGGGGGGAGTCGGGAAGATATTTCCCTCCCATTTTATAGATGTGGAGACAGAGAGATGACCCTGACTGTGAAGGAGCCTCGTTGGCACCTGCTCTCCGTCCTGAGGTCCCACCCCACACCCACCCCCTGGTTCTGAGTAGGAGAGAACACAGGCTCCACACATTCTGGATGAATCTGGATGAATCTGGGTTACCCTTCCTCTGTTCTGTTGTGGTTGCCCTGACATTGAGCCTCCTCGGAGGCAGCAAAGGTGCCCTTTGCCCTGTTCCTCTGCCCTCTGACCTCTTAAGTGTCCTAGTCTCCAGGACGTCTTTGGAGGAATCTTCCTAAGTACTAGTCACAGGATTGCATGGGGCAGAGCTGGAACACTTTTAGCTTAGAACATTAGTCCTGAATCAACTGCAGGCTGTTTTGCAAACTCCCGTGTTTTGCATACATCAGTCTCCTGAGTGTGTGGGGCTGTGGGTGGGGGTCATGACTCAAGGAGGTGGCTTGCCTAAGCTTCGCTCAGACCAGATGAGTGTGAATGCAGGAGCACCTATTTGCATAAACATCTACATATCGTTAGCCACTGGATAGCATCTCTGCTTTCTTGGGAAATTGAAGGTCAGGATCCAAAACGCTACCATCAGGCTAGCTGAGCCTCCTCACAAAGAAACAGTCAACAGCAGCTAAAGTTGGGGGGTGCGGGCGGACAGGGTGAGGTCCCGGACCCAGTCCTGATGAACCTGAGCAAAGTGAAAGTTTTCCTCCCCAGTGCTGGGATCTCACAGTTGCGAGTCCCGAGTGGTGTGAGTGGCTTGCAAGATGCCAAGCATAATATGGACCCACATCAGTGGCCACACTGTTGCCATGGCAGGTCCTGGCAGTGGGAGGTGGGAGACAACAGGGCCTGACAATGGGATGACAGACACTTCCTCCCTGGGAAGGAGGAGCCCCTACCCCAACCTTCTCTCCCCGCTTGGTGTAAGAGTCATGGGGGTGTTTGTTCAAGATGCAGGTTTAGGACACTGCCCCAGAGCTCCAGAATTCAGCTCTCCAGCACCCCTGTCCATATGCCAGGGACTTTCAAATATCAGAATCCCAGGGACATTGTCCAAATACATGCATTCCCCCCAGTACATGGCAGACTTACTGAATCAAAATATCCCAAAGCTAGGCCCAGGTGACTCTCAGGCATCCAAAGTTTGGGAACCCATCTTGGACAAGCAGTTTTCAGAGGGTGGTCCCCAGACGGGCAGCAACAGCATCACTTGGGAGCTTGTCAGACATGCAGATTCTCAGGCCCCACCCCAGACCTGTTGCATCAGAAACCCTGGGGGTGGGGCCCCGCCCTGCAGGTGATGCTGATGTAGCTGAAGCATGAGACCCTGGGGGAGACCATGAGCCTTCCAAGAGCATGGACTTATCCCAGCTCTGGCTGCTCCAGAGGGAGCTGTTTGCTCCTCCCTGCTCCCAGGGGACAGAACACAGCTCCCGGGGGACAGAACACAGCTCCTGTGCAGGGAAGGCTGCCACCGTGAGCCGACAGAGCCTGCCCATCGCTGTTGTTATGAGAACCTTTTGCAGGCTCTGGCTTGGGCTGTCTTACTTCAAAGCTGCCCAAGAACCTGACCAGAGCCTTATACACTTCACTTCAGAGTCCAGGGGCACCAAATCCAACGTGGATGGTGCTTTCTCTGCTAGTGTGAAGCATAGAACAAATTTCCCGAGGCTCCTACGTGCACACGTCTGGCCCATCTTAGCTGCAACTCTGAATGAGGTCCTGGCCCCTTGCCAATCCCCTTCAAGGTGACGTGGACATTAGTTTCTGCTGCAGTCCTACCAGGTTCCTGATAATCACGGAACACACGGAGCCCCCAAGCCTTTGCCACCACCATCCCATCCCGCGCCCACCCTCCTTCGCCCTTCGAAGCTCCACTCAAGCTCCCCTCACCCACGAAACTTTTCTGGCCCTGTCCAGCCCTCCCAGACTTGCCCACTCTCCACACACGGAGACCCAGTAGCCTTCAGTATTTGGCACTTTTGGGTCCCTTGAAACTTCTGCTTTATTTCCCCACTGAAAATGCCAGTCTGCTGAGCCAGGGACAATAATACTCATTTATTGTTTTGTTTTCCTTCCCTCAAATTGCTCAGCATCCGAGAGACTTGTCATCAAGGTGCACAGTGAGTATCTACAGGATGACAGTCAAAAACCTCATCACGAAAAGCAAGAACCATATGTCACTATGGCTGCATGGAAGTCTAGATTTGCACCAACATACCCTTAGTATGGTTCCAGATCAATGGGCATTTATGCTGAGGCCTGGGAGTGAGCTCTGGGCTCTTTACAAAGACAGGAAGGCGACACCAGCCCTGAAAACCACGGCTGACCATCAGGCTGGCTCCTGGCGACTTTGGGCAGGCCCTCCGCACCTGCTCCTCTCTGTGAAATGGGAAGGGCTTGAGCTCGACAGCCCTATCTCAAGTCCCAGCCTCGCCACTTATTAATAGTGGTAACATAACTATTAACCTACAGGGACCTCGGCCACCCCCTCCTCTGGCCTTTTCACACCCTGCACGCCCAGGATCTGAGAGAATCTGGCTTTGCACACCCAGGGACTGCCCTTCCTGCACACCCAGGCAGGAGGTCCTGCTCTGGGAGGAATTTGTGTTTGGGGGTCAAGGAGAATGGAGTGGATAGAAGGGGTTGAATGGTGTCCTCCACCAGCGTGGAGGTCAAGAGAAGAAGGTGACCGGAGGCTGAGAGAAGGCTGTGGTACCCAGGAGATGCAGGGATGAGACATTGCTGGGAGTGCCCGCCTGGAGCCCTTCCACGTCCTCCCAAGGGCACGAGTGAAGGTGGCCTTTCCTTGACATGATCTCTGATGATCATCTGGGCAATTCTCAGGCAGAGTCTCAGGCCGATGAAGTTCAGGACAATGGCAGTGTGCATGTACGGGGCACTGGGGCTAAGGCTGTCACAGCAGGCACCCCTGAAGAAGGGACCGCTGTCGTAACCTCAGTATGGGGGTCAAGTAAGGCACAGAGAAGTTCAGAAATTGCCTCGGGTCCCACAGCTAGTCATGCAAAGCTGGTGCTTGACCTCATGCCAGTCCCTTGTCTGTGCTCTCGGACACTCCTGCCCTGCATTTAGGCAGGGACATGGGTCCCACGAGCCAGCCCCTCTCCACCCACAGCTTTCCCCGGGCTCTCATCCCCTCCCCCTGAAAGTGAACCAGGTCCAGAACTGCAAGCTTGTGGCTGCCAGGCCTGGAAACTGATCCAAGCTGCTGTCTGAGGCTCAAGTTCACTCTGCGCCCACCCCACAGGGAGCCGGCTGAGCTCTGAGCGGGGCAGTGGGGACAGAGCCCCCCGGGGGTCTGTGCCAGCCGGGCTGCGACACAGAGGGGGCGCAGCCGGAGGACGGAATGGAAACCAGACGGGGCTCTGCGTCCAGAGGGTCTGCAATTAATTAAGACTGAAGGGAATACTGAATAACCCTTTTGTGGATCAAAAGCACTCAGTTGGAAATCCAGCTGACAAGCCCAAGAAAACCAACTTCATGGTTTCTTACGAGAAACCCAGGACATAGAGGACTGAAGAAGCGCTTTGTTCCAGACCTTCGTGGGAGCCCCAGAGATTCAGATTACAAAGCGGCCGGCGCTGCCCAGTTAGAACAAACATCGGCTCGCTGAAGCCAAGGCCGTCCAGGTGTAGAAAGGCCAGAAATAACACATGACAGCTGAAGCCTGAGCCAGGGAGCCCACAACTGCTCTTTCACAAAGAAGACACACACACACACCACCCAACCCGAGTAGGCACCAGGCGCGAGTAGAAATTGCACTGAACCCTCCACCAGGTGGACCCCCACCCTGGGCCTGTTTCAGGTTGGATTTTCCAGTCATATAAAAGGCAACTGGAAACACAAAGGTGTCTTTTGGTTTTGCAACCAGGAGCTTTGAAAACGCCCCAGGACTGTGTCCCCAACGCCAAGGGTTCTGGTGGAATTGACAGGGGGTGAGCCTGGATGGCAGGACTCTTTAAAACCTTCCAGGGATTGTGGGTTGAAGGGTGTCCCCCCACCAGAAGATGGGTCCACCTGGAGCCCCTGAATGGGGCTTGACTGAGAATAATGATCTTTGCAGGTGTAATTAAAGGAAGTCTCTCTGGGTGAGATCATCCCAGGTAGGGTGGGATTTAGGGACACACAGACACCCAGGGAGAAGGGCCTGTGAGCGATGACCAACATTCCTGGTGCATGCGGGCTCCTGTGTGAGTGAGCTAGGAAGTCTGGGGGTGCCGGGGAGAGGCTGGGTCACTGGGCCTGTGTCCACATTTCTCCTTTTTATAAGGACACGGTCCTGTTGGATCAGGGCCCACCCTAATGACCTCATTTTAACTTAATTAGCTCTGTAAGGACTCTCCTCCAAATCAAGTCCTATTTGAGGTACTGGGGTTAAGATTCCAACATACCTTTTTGGGGGACACAACGCCCCCTGACTGGCCCCAAGCTCACATTCCTGTCCAGACCGCAGAGGCTGGCCTGGTCCTTTCAAGGTGGAGGGGACTGGGCCCTGAGAGGGCATCCTGCGATGAATGAAGACCTCGAGGCTCCAGCCTCTCCTGAGCTGTGCCCAGTCAACACATGGCAGGTCCCAGTACCTCGACCTGAGACCCTGGCCCTGGCTTGTCTTGGGATCTTTGGCCCAAGTTTGAGGGTGGATGAAAGAGAGGGGTCCCCGGAGGTCAAAGTAGAGGTGTCAGGGCTCCTCAGGGGGCATCCAGGGACAAGGAAACTTCCAGAAGGGGCTCCTTCCCGTGGCAACCCAGGAGGGTGATGCTGTGTTTCTATTAAGAAACAATGTAGTCACTTACAACAGGGACTGGATTTTAGCTCCCCTTAATAACAACACTGGGGCGCCTGGGTGGCTCAGTCGGTTGAGAGTCTGACTCTTGGTTTCAGTTCAGCTTGTGATCTCAGGGTCGTGAGATTGAGCTCTACACTCGGTGTGGCATCTGCTTGAGATCCTCTCTCCCTCTTCCTCTGCCCCTCCCCCTGCTCACCCTCTCTCTCTCAAATAAGTGAATAAATAAAATCTTTCAAAAATAAAATAACAACACTGCCCACATTTTATACTGAAATAAGCTGTTCTTCGCATTTTTACCAAAAGTAGATATTTTGATCCATAAAACAGACCAGACTCAGAAAAAAGTAGGTGCTCAGTTAAAGGCCATGAAAGGAAATGTTAAACCTAAGGTCTTAGCTCTAATTAAAAACAAAGCCATCCAGGAACCAAATTGAGGGTTACAGAAGCGAGAGGGGTGGGGGGATGGGGTAACTGGGTGATGGACGTTAAGGAGGGCACATAATGTGATGAGCACTGGGTGTTATATGCAACTAATGAGTCATTGAACACTACACCAAAAACTAATGAGGTACTATATGTTGGCTAATTGCACATAATTTTAAAAAAAAGAAGTTACCTTAAAAATACACAACCACATAAATAGCACGTTAATCCATACACAGCACTGTAATTGTAAAATACTGAGGTCTTGAGGTGAATAAAATGAGGAAGAGCTCTTTGAAATGAAAAAAAAAAAAAAAAAAAAGCCAGACCCTAAGCCGTTGGGTTCTAGAAGTTTCTGTACTCAGCACAACACTTACCACACCCCACCTTTTTAGGAAGTTGACTCATGGGTCCATACACAGCCTGGTTCAGACAGATACACTGTCCCCTCCTTTCCTCCCTCTCAGACGCAGCCCCTGGACGCTGACCACCTCCCACTCTGCTCTGCTCCTTGCTTCCTCTCTGCCCAGGGCAGGACCCTGGGGGGGCAGGTCCCCTGGCTTCCTGCTGGTTCCTGGGCCACAGAGGGGATCTTCAGTGTTGACTGAATTTGTTCATGAATGGACAACTACCCCAGCTGGTTACTTGGAAGTTTCCTTTTTTTATTTTAATTTCTATGTCTCATAGTTAGTATTGCCTATAAAAAAAAAAAAGGCTCTTGGGAAATACACTTCAATAAAAGAAAGGGAGAGAGAGAGAGGAGAGCAAGGGAGGGGGGAGGAGCCTCCTTTATAGGTTAAGAGACAAATCTTCTGAGCTAAATAAATATTGATTCATGGACACAAGATGGGCATCACTTATAACAGTAAGAGAATCACTGTGGGAACACCAGCAGGTTGAAGAACTACATGAGGGATAAAAAATAATTCCACACATTGAGAAAGTAGGTCGTATTGAAGAAATAGTAGAGCAAAACCTGTTAGCATGGGAAGGTGGTCATAATAAACTGCTAAGCAAGAGATGCTGGTTACAAACAGTATGTAGACTGAGGTCCCTTCAAGGATTGAAAGATCAACCCCGGGGTGCCTGGCTGGCCTCGTCAGTAGGGCACGTGACTCTTGATCTTGGGGTTGCGAGTTCGAGCCCCACATTGGGTATAGAGAGTACTTAAAAAATAAAACCTTTAAAAAAAAAGATCAGACCACAGATCTTTTTTTTTTAAAGATTTTATTTGTTTATTTGACAGAGAGAGACACAGCGAGAGAGGGAACACAAGCAGGGGGAGTGGGAGAGGGAGAAGCAGGCTTCCCGCGGAGCAGGGAGCCCGATGCGGGGCTCGATCCCAGGGCCCTGGGATTATGACCTGAGCCCAAGGCAGACGCCTAAAGACTGAGCCACCCAGGCACCTCCGGACCCCAAATCTTTAGCAGCATAATTTGAGTGGCAGAAATTCATGTCGACGTCTTTCCTTTTAATTGATCAATTTTCTACAATGAACAACATTAATACTTTCACAATAAAATAGCTTTCTTTAAAGTTAGAGGGAAGGAAAACTTCCATACATTTTGTGGACCCCCTGGGTCTCCAGGAACTTCCAAGTGGAGGAGATTTAGAAACCCAACACTCATCAAAAAATCAGCCCTGTCGGAGGGCTCTGGGTTCGAAGCACAGCCCTTGAGAGGAAACCTAAGAAAAACCAGATCGCTGGCGAGACTCTCATCCAGTCCCTGGGCGCCTGGCCCCCACACTGACCCAGCCTCCGACCTTCCCCTCCACGGGGGTGTTGCCAGCCTGCCCTCCCCAGGAGGGTGGCACCCCAACTTAGTGCTGATTCTTCATCACCCCCAGAGTTTCTATGAGAAGAGTCACGTGTTGGGTGTTGAGGCCAAAGAAAAGGGGAAGACCGTCTGTGTCTAAGCCCCTGACCTTGCGTGGCCACGTGGAGAAGCCTACAGACCCCCTTCCCAGAAGAGTGCTTTCAACTGCATAAGAGAAAACCTGAGGGGTTGCGAAGGAAAGCAACATTACCGGAACATACTGAGCTACGGAAGCAGCTCCTTTAACACATCGGGTAATGGGAGCCAGCGGGCCATCTGAAGGAGGGACGAGCCTCAGCCCTTGTTTCTAGAAATCTGCACCAACCAAAACACGATACGAAGCTACCTGGGGTCTCTGCCAAGACACCGTGACATGAAGGACACCCTGCTGTGTGCCATGCGCCCCGCGGTGGAAGGGGATGCTCGCGTTGTCTTGAAGTAGAGGTCGGGAAACACGAAGTCCTCAGGCCCTTGAGCTCCGGCTGGGGTTAAGAACGGCTCATCTCCCGCGGAGGGGAAGGCCCGTATGTGCTTCCCACGGTGCCCCCCGCGGCCCGCAGGATGCACACGGCCCAGGCTGAGACTTGCCTGTCGCCGTGAGACCGTGGTGACTGAGCAGGGGCCCTGGGTGGGTGGACAGTGTCTTTCACAAAGACCCCCACTGTCTGTGCGCACCGCCCCCCCAACCAACGCCAAATGAGGCGAGACAAGGAGATGGAGCTGCCAGACAAGTGATCCTCTCCCACCCCACCTGCCACAGAGCTAAGCAAATGAATGCACCCACCTTCCTAGTAACCCTGAGAAAAACCTCGGGAGCTCTCGAGGGAGGAGGAAAGTGCCCAGAGATCCCTGTCCTCGTGCCCCTCTCTCCCCCAACATGTGTGGGAAGTGGCCAACATACACTTAGGCATTCCCGTGTCCCCAGGTGAGCAGGGGCCCTGTCCAGGTGAGGAGGCCGGTGGGAAGGGCAGGCCCATTTCGGAAAGAGCTGAGAGTATAAGAATGAATAAGTAAAGCCATAGCCTCATCTGAAGGCATATACAAGGCAGACCGTTCATAAGTGAATTTCCCTCAGCTTCCTTATATTTATTTATTTTTTTACTTAAATTCTAGTTAGTTGACATACAGTTCAATATTGGCTCAGGAGTAGAGTTCAGTGGTTCATCAGTTGCATCTAACACCCAGTGCTCATCACAGCAAGCACCCTCCTTAATGCCCATCCCCCACCTAGCCCATCGCCCACCCCTCCCTCCATCAACCCTCAGTTTGTTCCCTATCGTTAAGAGTCTCTCGTGATTTGTTTCCCCCTCTCTCTTTTTCCCCCTCCTGGATGCTCCCCCATTTTATTTCTTAAATTCCGTATATGAGTGAAATCATATGGTATTTGTCTTTCTCTGTCTGACTTATTTCACTTAACATAATACTCTCTAGCACCATCCATGTCATTGCAAAGAGCAAGATTTCATTCTTTTTGATGGCAGAGTAATATTCCATTGTATATGTTTCATATATATGTATGTGTCTATATATACACACACCACATCTTCTTTAGCCACTCATCTGTCAATGGGCACTTGGGCTCTCTCCATAGTTGGGCTATTGTGGATAAGGCTCCTATAAACATCGGGGTGCATGCACTCCTTCAAATGTGTATTTTTTTATCTTTTGGGTAAATACCTAGTAGTGCAATTTCCTCAGCTTCTTTTTAAAGTCAGCTGGTAAAGGGGAAAAGAAGAGAGAGAAAGACAAGCCAAGAAGCAGACTCTTAACAGAGAATGCACTGCTTATTAGGGGGGTACAGGGGGGGGGGGGGGGAATAGATGACGGGGAGGAAGGAGGGTACTTGTGATGAGCACCGGGTGATGTATGGAGGTGTTGAGTCACTATGTTGTATGCCTGAAACTAATATTACACTATCTGTTAACTAACTGGAATTTCAATAAAAACTCAAAAATAGAATAAAATAAAATAAAGTCAGCTAGCCAGTGGGCAGTTTTCCAACCGTGAGCCACAGGCCTCGTGTGGAGAATCTGTTTGGCAGGGGGTCATGTTCAAGACAAAAAGCAAGGCGAACCGTACGCCCAAGGAAGTGGGGATGACTCCTCATTTCCTCGTTTCATTCTTAAAAAGCCTTCCCAGAGTCTCCCGCTGAGTACTGCCCTCAATTTAGGAGCCTGTTCACGGTGGGGACAAGTCATATTTCTATAAGCGGTTTTTTTCTGGGTTTTTCTCTTGAATGGAATTATTTTGTTTGTTTGTTTCATTTCCCCTTTGGGGATACCAAGGAACATGAGTTCCCCTTTTCCTGGTATTAGAAGTACGTCAGCTCGAGCATGAGTACATGAAAAGTGAAGTATAAGAGGGCTGGCTCCATGGTATGACAAATCATATTCACGGTGAGATTTGGAAAGCCCTGGCTTGTCATTGTCTTCTTTGTTTTCTCTTGCAGGGCGCTCACAGAATGGGCGTGGGTCTCTAAAAGGGAGGTCCGCGCCAGGTAGCGCATGCATTGATGGCAAGATGGGGGTCCCAGGGCACGTGTGCCCACAAGGCCCCAGGGCCTCCAAGCTCTACTGAGCAGCACTGAGCACGGGACAGCCAAACTCACTGGTGACACCGTGTGTTTTCTCTGCCCCAAAGGCATTTTGAACCTCTGAAACCTTTGGGTGTGGACCGTGAATCACGCTGATGAAGACGACCACTTCTGGTCTGTTCCATGATAACATCTCAACATGATTCAACAACGAGTAGCAAAATCATATTTACCCCAAAAATGCAATGTCATCCGGTGTGAATGCCAGCATGGATTTCTTCCCTTGCCCAAGAGAGGTAGACTGCAGCCGTGGAAGGCTGTACACACAGCCCCGGTGTGACAGTGCGTAGGAACATGACGCCAGGGGCGGCCTTAACCCACGACAGCCCTACGCCCTCAGTACACAGCCCACGAGGGAGTGGACCCACAGTGCCACGCGGAACCACAAAACGGCCCTCCTGACAGTACCTCCTGGCATCAGCTACCTCCTCATCCAGTCCTCATGAGCTTAAAGTAATTTCATTTTTAAAATCAGTCCCCTTTTCAAGTTTTCTCAAGCCCCCCCCTCCCTGGGGGGAGAGGCTCATGTGCTATTCCTGTGTCCTGATTCTCCTTTGCTTTTCTTTTTTTTTTTTTTAAGATTTATTTATTTATTTATTTGAGAGAGTGAGTGAGAAAGAGAGAAAGCACAGGAGCAGGGGCAGAGGGAGAGGGAGAAGCAGGGAGCCCGACGCGTGACTCGATCCCAGGACCCCGGGATCATGACCTGAGCCGAAGGCAGACGCTTCACCAACTGAACCACCCAAGTGCCCCATTGATTCTCCTTTCCAAAACAAAAGTTGGGCTCCTTTTTCATCGACCACCAGAACCTCTCTGGCACGCGATTTTCCACTGCATGTTTTCTTCCTTGGCACGTATCTCTAAATAAAGCCAGCCTGTATTCACTCAGGGTGTGGGAGCCCCTTGCACCATGGAGCGGTGTAAGATGCAAGCATTCATGGGCACAGAGGTCACGAAGGAAATTTGGGAGCTGCACAGACCAGGCTGGCCCAGCTCTGCACCCTCCTGGCTGGCCTGAGGCAATTACTCTGATTTCTCCAATTGAAGGAGATAGTTCATATAAAGCACGGACTCCTTTTTGCAGCCCGAGTCAGGACTCAGGAACTGAGTCGTGCCCTGTGTTGAGTATTAGCGCCGGCCCAGGGAAAGACTGGAGGTGGGCCCTCCCCCAAGGCAGAATGCTTCCCCAGGCCTGATCCCTGCATGGGACCCAAGAGCCCTCCCCAGCCAGGTGGGTTTGCTGCTGGAGGGGTCCCCAGAAGAGCCACCTTGCAGCTCTTATTGGCCAGAGCCAAAGATATTGAGATTTGAGCCAGCTACAAAAAAGTAACCTCAGACCTCGGTTTCCAGAGAAGTCGCTGTCTTTTCCGAGCAGTGGAACCACCTACAAATGCCCTTGGAGCATGTCTAGATCCTTGAAAATCTTGCTCTGTGAGAGGCTGCCAACAACAACGCGTCCCATCCATTACGGTATAAACTCCAGGAGTGAAAGGGGAGAGGTCCTGGAATGCACAGGACCACCGGTCAGGGAGTGACAGCAGATATTCAAGAGGCACCCGTGAAATGTGCCCACGGGGAAACTGTGACACGCAATATTAAATTGCAAAGGATTTGAAGACCAGATAAACACCGGGAGCTAATATCAGCCAAGGAAAGCTCCATTCGCTGGGTGGAAATAGGCGCGTTCACATTAATGCTTTTAATAATTTCTCCCCAAGGAAGAAACTTGATGGCTGATTCTTCAGTGTGGCCGCAGAGTGAGGAGAAGCTCGCTTTCCAGCGACCAACTTCAAGTGTTTGGGCTCCCGTCCAGGCTCCCCACAGGGGTCCGCAGAGACCCAGCAGCAAAGCCCACCCAAGTTTAATCTGGTTGGAAACAGGACAGAAGATGTCTGGAAAAAAATTAAGAGTCTGTATATACATGCTTATATGTATATGTAGGTATTTAAAATATGTTATTTTATGTGTTTACTTTATATACACACACATATCTTTTTCCAACCACAGAAAGACAGCATATCTTTCCTGTTATAGGAAGCACATTCTACCGATATAGATTCAAGGGGTCAAAGAAAGTGTGGACAACGTGGAAGAAAGTCTGCACAAGCATCCTACTCCTCGAGTAAGGACAGTACAAAGAGAACAGGCTCACTCCCAAAACCTCAGGAAATGCATGGCAAGGAAGGTGTCGCCCATATTGCCACCACTTGAGTCACTGTCCACATTTCTTCTATTTTCTTCCGGACTTGTATTCATTAAATACACTTGTTTCCAATGCCTTATACACTTTTTCACTTAATATGATATCATACCATCATTTATATGATGGCTTACTCTTCGTGGTCATCATTTTCATGGTTGTATGATATTCCATCCAGGGATACTCTGATTTACATTATCCATTCCCTACTTTCAAATATTGTTTTGAATCTCTTCCTAATAATCATTCACATAGCTGTGATTATCTCTGAGAAAAAAAAAAAATCTATGTGCTTCTTGAGGCCAGAACCTTGTTTTATTTGTCTTCATATCCTCATCAGTACTTGGGGAAATAAATGGAAGCAAATACATGAATGGATGGATGGATGGATAGACAATGGGTGGATGGATGGATGATGGATGGACAATGGGTGGATGATGGATGGATGGGTGGATGACAGATGGATGGATGATGGATGGGTGATGAATGGATGGATAAATGGATGGACAATGGGTGGATGATGGATGGATGGATGATGGATGGGTGACGGATGAATGGATGGATGGATGGATGAATGGATGGATGGATAGTAGATGGATGGATGGTGATGAGTGAATTGAAGGCTTTAGTCATAGGTTTCTTTGGACTCAAAATTCTCAAACAAAACATCATCTCTTGAGCCAGAATATGGCTCACTTGCTATTTCTGATGACAAGTGAACCTCCTAGATATTTCTTTTTTGGCACAGTGTTCACCTACTCTTGGTTTCTAGAAAATCTGAAAGAGGATCTCACCACAAGCTCCATTCATTCCTCTTGCTGACATGTATCAAATACCTGTTGTTACTACTTGTTTGGAGGCAAAGGGGAGAAGAAGGCCTTGCTGGTCTCTGGGTGGCAGGCAACACCTAGACTCCAGATAGATGCACAGGTCAAGGCTTGCTCGTAAGTGCTTTCTGAACAGAAGTGAAGACCATGCCCACTCTGGTGGCTGGAGAACTGAGCTATGGCTCCCACAGAGGGGGCAGGGCACCGGTCTTTGGCCTGTGCCCAGTGAATACGGTCAGCACTACGGAGTGAGGAAGGAAGTGAGGGCATTCCAGACAATGCAAAGGTGGCTGGAGGGACAAGATGTGTCCAGAACACAGCAGGCACCTAGTGAGCTGGCCCACGGGAACCTGAGGGAGGAGGTGGAAAAGGGGAGGCTGGTAAATTGAGGCAGATGACGGGGACTGCTCAGGCCAGGCCATGGGAACCCGGGAAGCCATAGAGCACATTTATAAGCCCTCCCCAGAGAGGCCCTGGGCTGTGAAAGGGAGTTTCTTAAGAGTCAGGTCAAGACATGGTCCCCGAGGGGACTGTGCTCCTAAAAGCAAGAGAACCCCTTGTTCCTTGTTCGAGGTCAGTTGGCTCACTCACTGGAAGAGGGGGACCCACCACCTTAACCTGCTGCCATCACGGTAAACATGAAGGCAACTGAAATCTTTCCTGATTTCAGCCTCTCTCTCTGCCCCTTCCTTCCCTCCCCTGGCCCTCCGGCCCCTGCGCCTGTCTCTGGCTCTTGGTCGCTCTGCCTTCCTCCCTGGGAACTCGGGCCCCCTCTGCCTTGTCTACCCTCAGGCCTCTCCCAACTCCCAGGCCTCTCTAGCATCCGTTCTCTCTGCCTGAATCGTTCAATTCAAAAGTTCCCTGGATCCCTGCATTTCTCCACGAAGGCCAGGAATCCTGGTACTTTTGAAACCCAGATGTGCTTCCTCAAAAGATGACCTTTGGCAAAAAATAATCTGTTCCTTTTCCTATGGCCATGACAAGATATTAGGGAAGTGAGAAAAACAATGGGGCAAGGAAGTAAACGTTGAGGGGACTCAAACTAGACTCATGAGGCCCAAATTTTAAGCAACAAACATGAATGTGCTCTTTTCCCTTCTTGCATAAGTGTTCCAGTCCCGCCTGGGGGCCGGACGCCTTCCAGTACATAAGACACGTCCCCTGCTGGTGTCCAAAGGCTACTCAGGACGCATGTCCCAAAAGTCAAGATAGCGCTCATTCCAAAAGCAAAAGATGGCCCTGATGCATCCTCTTATTCTGCCCGCCCCTTACTTCCTGAGTGAGGGAGCGTCAAACATGCAAAAATTGCTGGCGTGATTTCTTGAACAATGAACTGCAGGTCATTGTCAGCATTTCAAAGCTCAGATGAAAGACTCGCTTTCATTTAAATACAAAACCGAGATAAAGCCTGCCGTCCCCTCCGCGTGCCCTCCCGTGCAGGAGCCCTGTCCGGGTAATGAGATTTCCTGCAATCACGCAGTCACATTTACATCTGTTTTTCATCACAAGCCCCAGCCATCAGCCTCCAACACTGGGGCCAGCTGGTCATTATGCTGGGAACAGAGCTGTCAGTGACAACTGACAATCTCTCCCCTAATTACGGTGTCCCTGCTAACCGCCCGGGGCCGGCCCCGCGTAACTGGGGTGAAAACCTAATACGGCACTGTCTGGAGATTTTCACCTTCACCTAACCCAGGGCTCAGGAACTAAAGTGGTTCTGACATCACTCTGCCATCAAATCTCCTGCACACCTATTTGCAGAGTGAAAATGATCCTTGGCCCAAAACCTGTCTCCGTCTGAAATCTGCAAGGGAAGATCAAAGAGGACAGAGTGACGGACTGGGGTTTCAGCTCCACCATCCAGATGAAAGGGGAGCCTCTCAGGGAGGGCGCACAGGGGGCCGGCACCGGGCATAGCATGGCGTAGGATTTCTAAATCACACTTTGGCAGGCAGGCTCTAGGAAGCCCAGTTGGAGACCCCTGTTCTCCTGCTCCCACCTTCCTGCTCCCCACTTAGGTCTCAGATATCTGGAAAGTCCTGGCGCATGGCACAGCTTAGCCCAAAACTGGCCTTGGGTTTTCCGGCAGCAGGCCCTGCTTCATTTTTCTTGTTGTAAATGGACCCAGAACTGCATGGGAAGGCACTGTGCATCTGTTACCCCTAGGAAAGGGCCAGGTCAAAAGTCAGCCCAAGAGGAAATTTGGCCTCAGCACCCAAGGCCCCCCATCTCTGTCTGCAGGAAACTTGCATCTAACAAATCAGATATTCGCACCATGAACCCTGAGTGCTGCTCGCCCTCTGACCTTATCCAGTGACACCAGCCAACACTTAGAGCCATTTATTCCTCACTTGCCCAAGGGGTAGCCAAAAAAGACAGAGAGGGAGAGAAGGAATAGTTCTGTAGGATCCTGGTGGACATTTTACGGGGATATTTACTTGTTGGCATCTTTACAGCTTTCCCCCAAAGACAACCATTATGGTAACAGATGGCTTTGCCTTTAGCTGTTCAATAAATAAAAAGGCTTTAAAAAATTTTTTTAAATCTCTTTCAAGCTTCATCTCAATTATCTCAGGAAAAAAAAAAGTCTCAATTGCATGGACCAGGTCTTTTAACACAGATTAATTGGCTGTCATAAAGTTTCCTAAGTTAGACTAAAAAATCATGAAACACATAATCCTAGCCAGAGCAAATGTCTCCTTTCTGAAAAGGAGCCTGACTTTTCCAGAAGGCTCTGAGAATTTGCGTTTTACTGGTTTGCCTCTGTAGAGATGGGAACCACGGGCTTCTGCTGCCCATATAAAACAATTTTCTTTGGTACCCTGGGGACTGACACCACCTGATGAGGAGGTGGCCCACCCCTGAAGAAACACCCCCGATTCATCAGAACCAAGTGCCCATTCCCTGTGTAGAGGATGCCTTGGAATTCTTTCCTATGCCTACAACACCTTAGCAAGTACCAAGCCTTCACTCATTCATTCTTTCATTCATGAATGTATCAAACACCATCTATCGAGGCTAAGTCTATTCAACACAGGGGCGAACAAGACAAGGTCCTGCTCTCATGGGCCTCCCATTCTAGTGGCAGAGACCAGAGAACACACAAGCCCACATGTCATATCATGTCAGGTAATGAAGAAAAGTAACATCGTGGAAGTAGACAGAGGACCAGGGGCAGGGGGCCAAGGGACTCTTATCTAGCAATTCTACTTCTGGTGATATAATCAAATCACCAGCTCAGAAAGATATCTGCGGTGCTCGTTGCAATACTATTTACAATAGCCAGGGCATGGAAACAGCCTGAGTGTCCATCAGTGGAGGAATGGATAAAGAAAATGTGGTGTATGTATCTATACAATGGAATATTATTCAGCCATAAGAAAGAAGTGTGGCCATGATGCACTTATTTGTGGCTTTCTTCATATTTCTTGTGCTTGGGGCTCAGAGTCCTTGTGGAATATGTGCTTTGCTACCTGTTTCAGAAATCTTTCCATCATTATCTCTTCAAATTTTACTTCTGCCTCATTTTCTCTCTTCTCTTCTGGAACTTCCAATATTTGAGTGTTAGACCTTTCCTCTGCATCCTTATGTCTTTGGCTCTTTTCTGCTTTCTCCTCTGTATGTCCTTCTGGATATTTTCCTTTTCCAATTCACTAATTTTCTCCTCAGGTGTATCTAATCTGTGCATGACACCCTAGGGTCTTCATTTGTTACTATATTTTTCATCTCCGAGATTTTATTTTGAGTCTCTTTTATAGCTTCTAGTTCTCTGCCAAAATCTTCTATTTATTTCCTTGAATATATTAAGCATAGTTATCTTAAATCCACTATTTTGGATTCCTTGTTGGTATGTTTCTTTTAACTCTTAGTTCCTTACTTCTCTCTTCCTCTTTCTCCTTCTCCCTCTCTCTCTCCCTCTCTCTCTCTCTCTCCCTCTTCCTCTCTCTCTCTTTCTCTATCTATGTATTGCTATCTTGCCTCCTCATTCATGCACTAGGTGATTTTGACTGAATGCCAGATGTTGTGCATGAAAAACAGAGATCTAGGGAAAGCGCTCCCTTGTTGCAGAGAGAAAGTACATTTGCTGATGGCAGGCAGCTGTGGGCACTGACAATCCCTAATCTCCTTAACCTGATGTGGGATTGAGACAATTCAAAGCTGGCCTTCATTTTGTGCAAGGGGCAATCTATCTGTTGTGACCCTTACTTACTCTTAGACCGTAGCCCCATGTGGTTTTCCCACACCAAATCCTCTGGGGTTGTGGCAGTTCTGGGGCCCTGAGGGCCCATGTTTGTTGTCCCCTCCCCATTATCTATCAACAGCTCTGTTAACTTCTCACCCTCTCAGCTCCTTTCTTCGGTAAAAAAGACACCTAGGGGAAGTTGGTCACACAAGCTGGCTTGCCCTTATGTATTCCATCCCTCTCCCACATCTTGGCCCTGAAAATCTTCACTGCCATGTTAACTCTCTAATGCCTTCAAATACTACTCCTATCCTCTTCATTTTTAGCTGTTCTTCAGCAGGAAGAGCTGGATTTCATTTTATGTGTATGTGATTGATTTCATGCAAAAATAACCCAAATTCTCCAGCTCTCCCTCCAGATACACAGGCATGCACACATGCACACAGATGTCCACACACATTATTTATAAATTATAAACACGTTCTATTTTAGTCATATATTATGTACATTAGAGAATGTACAATGCACACATTATTACATAGAAAGAAGGATGGAAAACCAGCAAATATAAATAAAAGACTTAGTGGTTTCCTCTCCCTCTCTCACACTGGAGACCACTGGTCCAGGAATAGCTGAGGGGTGTGTGCCAAATATGGGGGGTCAGGTGAACTGGGACGGGTGGTGAGAAGTGGCTGTTTGAGGGTAGAGTTGAGAACACTTGTTGATGAATTGGGTGTGGAGTGTAAAGAAAGGGTCAAGGACAAATCCTACATCCAAGCAGCGGTGAATGCAGGTGCTACTGATTGAGATGGGGAGGACCAGGCTCGGAGAGTGGGGGAGGACAAGTCTGCTGTGCCCAGTGGCATGTTAGAGATTCTGAAGCCTAGTCAGCAACTGCCTCCTCCCCCCTCCAAGAGTATTCTTCCCTCCGAAGCTGAACTCAAGAAAGTTGGGCAAACTTACATCCCAGTTCTTCCAAAACCTTCCTTGGACTCCTTGCACTGCTTCGAAGCTGTTTTCTCAACAGTTTTAGGACCTCTGGGCCAGCATTTCCCAATCTGAGATCTTCAGACTATCCATTCTACAAGGAGTGAACAGATATTCTGTGGCAAAGAAGAAGGAGGCAGAGAAGGCGGAGGAGGAGGAAAGGAAGGAGCATGGAGAAAGTTTCCCGTGACCAGTCTGGGAAGTAGAGCACTAAACAGCATGTTGCACGCTGTTTCTTACTGCAGGACTTCTCAGAGCCTTTAATATGCTAATGTGCACTAACTCTCTAAGAAAGATACAGGGTCTATAGTAGTTTCCACATTCATTGGTCTGCATGCCCACTAATAGCCCATGAAGTAATTTTGTTCTACTAAACAATTCAGGACACAGTGCTCTAGACCAGGAGTCGGTAACTACAGCCCACTGCCAATTCCAGCTGACCACCTGTTTTTATATGGCCAGTAAGCTTAGTTATTCCTTTTTTTTTTTTTATTGTCCTGTCTCAGCTCAGTGCCACTTCCTCCAAGAAGTCTTCCCTGGGGAGGGTATGTGCTCTGGTAAGCGCTGTGAATTGTGCAAGACTGTTGAATCTCAGATCTGTACCTCTGAAACAAATAATGCAATATATGTTAAGAAAAAAAAAGAAGAAGAAGAAGGTAGCGGGAGGGGAAGAATGAAGCGGGGGAAATCGGAGGGGTAGACGAACCATGAGAGACGATGGACTCTGAAAAACAAACTAAGGGTTCTAGAGGGGAGGGGGGTGGGAGGATGGGTTAGCCTGGTGGTGGGTATTGAGGAGGGCACATTCTGCATGGAGCACTGGGTGTTGTGCACAAACAATGAATCATGGAACACTTCATCTAAAACTAATGATGTAATGTATGGGGATTAACATAAGAATAAAAAAAAATAAAAAATGAAAAAAAATGAAGAAAAAAAAAAAAAAAGAAGAAGTCTTCCCTGACACCCTAAACTGGGTCAAGTGCTTCTGTTTTCACTCTTCTCACTTCTTGGAATTGTTACATGTTTAAATGGTTGGGGGAAAAAATCAAAAGAAAAGCAATATTTCATGACTGGCTAAAATTACATAAAATTCAAGTTTCAGTGTTCATAATAAAGTTGTATTGCGACGCGCCCATGCTCATTTGCTAACGTATCGTCAGAGTTGAGCAGCTCCGACAGGAACAGTATGCCCACAAAGCCTAAAATATGTACTCTGGCTTTTTACAGAAGTTGCCAACCCCTGCTGTAGACCTCCTACATAAAATAGCATCAAAATAGGTGCCCTTTAGAGGAATTTTAGGACAGTGAAACTCTTCTGTAGGTTACTCCCATGATAGATACCTCATTATCCATTTGCCCAAACCCACAGAATGCCCACCACCAAGAGTGAGCCCTTACGTAAACTAGGAGCTGTGGGTGATTATGATGAGTAAATGTAGGTTCATTGATTGTAACAGATACACCTCCGTGAGAAAGGGGGAATGCTGATGGTGGGGGAGGCTGTGAGTGATGGGGGCAGGGGGTACATGGGAAACTGCTAAACCTTTGGCTCAGTTTTGCTGTGAACCTGAAACTGCTCTAAAAAATAGTCTATGATTTGGGGCACCTGAGTGGCTCAGTGGATTAAGCATCTGACTCTTGGTTTCAGCTCAGGTCATGATCTCAGGGTCGTGAGACTGAGCTCCAAGTCCAGCTCTGCACTGGGTGTGGAGCCTGCTTAGGATCTCTCTCTCCCTCTCCCTCTGCTCCTCCCCCCATCACCCCCACCACGTGCCCCTGCTCTCTCTCTCCCTCTCTGGGGCGCCTGGGTGGCTCAGTCGTTGAAGCATCTGCCTTCGGCTCAGGTCATGATCCCGGGGTCCTGGGATTGAGCCCCCCAGTTGGGCTCCCTGCTCAGCGGGGAGTCTGCTTCTCCCTTTCCCTCTGCCCCTCTCCCATTTTGTGCTCACTCCCTCACTATCTCTCTCACTCAAATAAATAAATAAAATCTTTAAAAATAAATACATAAAAATTAAAATTAAAGGTAGTCTATGATTTATAAAAAGGACATGCTGCATTCCCACTTGTGTAAAAAGGAGAGGAAGAGATGCGCGCACGTGCGTGTGTGTGTGTGTTCGATACATATATGTGGTAGTGACTTATACATGCATCAGATATCTCCGGAAGGAGTCGGTAAGACTGACTGCCTACCGAGAAGGGAGCGGGGTGGTTAGAATATTCATGTGAGGAGGGCCTTTGTGGCTTATTGATTTCAAGCCTTGTGAATGTCTTACCTACTACATATTTTAATTAAAATTGTTGAGAAATAAGGCGTTTTTTTAAGTATATGTTCTCTCATTCTGTATTTCTTCCTCCGTCCTCCTCCCGACTCGGAGAGCCGGAACCTTGTCCTACAATTTTCTGTCTGTGGCAGAACTAAGCCCAGTTCTGAGCACAGACACTGTGCAGTGATTTTCTCACTGACTGTCCAATATTTGTGAGGAGGTGGCATTTCTCAAGGCCTTTAGGAAGCACTCTACTGGGAAAACAAAGCCACTGTGCTACTTAGGACAAGCAAGGACGGGTCAGCGGCACGGGAAAATCCTAGCGTTGGATGCACGTTGGCCCCACGTTGGCCCCATGTGCACACTGCCTTGATCATTCCTCTTCTAGGAAAGAAATTTAAACCACACGATTGAATGACCTGATGTATGAGCTTCAGAGCATTCAACACCGGCAGGTGGAGAGCACAGAAATACCCCGGCCCGCACTTGCTTTGAAAGTTAAATAAGAGCAATTGAACTAGACCATAAAAATTAAAACTGCTCCATCCACGGCTAAGGCGCCATAATGCCAACACCACTCCCACCAGGCCCACCCCGAATGTCAGCGGGGCGCAGAGTGAGAATGGAAACGAAGACCCACGAACCACACGTAGAAACATTTTGAAGTAATAACCAAGTGGATAGACTGTTAAACTGTGTTCTAGCCTTCCGCCTTGATAAAGATACCTGATAACAACCTGGGAAACTGGGGTTGAATTTAGAAATCTCAGACTGCTGGGAGTTCTGGAATCTGGTGGCTTGGGAGGAGCAGACCCTTATCCGCCAGCCTGCAGCCCACCCCGCTGCCCCCCACTCAGCTGCGTCCCACCCCCAGAAGCTCACAGGCCCCCGTGGATGTCCATCCAGTGGTCTCACAGCCATTCCTCAGCGGCCCCCTGGGCCTCAGGGGGCACAACCTGGGGCAGCTTTGCCCTCAGGAGGGCAGACCCTGAGGAGAACAGTCTTGGGACGACTAGGGTGGGAATGCCAGAGTCCCCAGCACCTGGAGCGTCGTCTGGAGGGTCACGGGCTCAGCCCCACAGACCCTTGGCCCCAGGGGAAAACTGACGGGGGCCTGCTTGTCCAGGCCTCAGGGCAGGACTGATCTGACATGAAGCTCGGTTTTTCTCACATGGGGTAACCACAGCGGCAACAACTACTTCTCCCTGAGGGATCCCTACATGTCAGGCGCTCTGCGTGTGCTTTACACATAGTATTTCACTTAATAACAAAGTCTTTCCTCAGCTCTGACAGCTGAGTGGATTTTTGTTTGCATCTCGTAGGACTGTCCCTTGAAAGCCTGTTCTCGCCAAGAAGAAGGATTTTCTAAGTTCTAGGCAGAGACGAGTCAGATCCTCAAGATGCTTCCCTAGGAGCGGAGGATCCCCCTTCCTTGGCAGTGACCAAGCCACACGTAGGAGAAGGACACGAGGTCAAAAATATCAGAAACCCAGGGCCTGCTCCGCATGAGCCGGGTCTCCAGACACTGGAGAAGGGAGAGCAGGAGCTGGTGAAAAGCTGACACTTGTCCAGAAGGATATCTGGGAGTCCTAGAACATCCAGGCACAGAGGCGAGGAAGCTGCAAGCCTTCAGCTCAGAAGATGGGGGGGTGGGGGGAGGGCTTGGAGATGGGAATCTAGATGAGCCTGAGGAACGGCCCCCTGGCCTGTGTACAGCGTGCAGGGGACCGAGGACCCCAGTGGGGGATGTGGGTTGGCACAGCATGCGGGTGGGCTGGAAGAAACCTGGGGAACAGCAAGAGTATCTAGAAAACTTTGCCTCCTTGATAAAGAAAGTCAGCGAAGGAAAAACAGGTCTCCCAACACACAGCCTGTTGAGCTGATGGCTGGTGCAGGACCAGCCACCTTCTGACCAGGAGAGGACAAGCCTAGGGAGTTCACCCCCAAAGAGAAACGGAGCCTCAGTCCCCGGTGACATCCCTGAGCCATGGAACTTCAGAAGCGCTGCCCGTGGGCTTGACAGTGTGGATTTGGGGGTGTAAGTCGTTTGTACTAGGATTCTCCGTGGACCGCCCCCCAAAACTTACTAATGACAATGAACCCTTTGCTGCCCAGACACGGAAAGTTTCTTTCCTACCAAGGGACTTAACTTGCTTTTCCCGGAGAAAGTAAAGGGAAGGCGGCAGATCACCAGTACCACCGTGTCTTGTGAGAAGAAATCCTCTGAGCAGGACGGTTCCTGTGAGAGAGAAAACCACTTGGAAGTATTTAATGAGACGAAGGGCATCTTGCTAAACCAGCCTCCAATGGAGGCAGCGAGGGAAGGAGGCCGCCAGGAGTGATCTGTGGGAGACTCAGTTTCTTCACGGAATCCTGGCACTGAGATGCCGAGGGCAGCAAAGCAGATCCAGGACCCTCTCTGAGCCTCCAAGCTTTCATCTCCAAGTCTGGAATAATTACACAACCAGTTCTCTCTACGGCATGTGGGAGAGTACGACCTGGTGAAAGACAAGTGTCCACAAGGCCCAGACCCCCAGAACCCCATCTGTCGTCCAGCCTCATGAGCTAGCAGCCATCGGGTGTTCACATAACCAAACTTCTTTGAGGAGGACAACTAGCTGGACAAGAAGCCTACTAATAGGGCACGTGGGTGGCTTACTCGGTTAAGCATCTGCCTTCGGCTCAGGTCATGATCCCAGGGTCCTGGGATGGAGCTCCGTGTCGGGCTCCCTGCTCAGCAGGGAGTCTGCTACTCCCTTTGCCCTCTCCCCCTGCTCATGCTCTCTCTCTCTCTCTCTCTCGCAAAAATAAATAAATAAAATCTAAAAGAAGACTACTGGTAACCTCCTCCCCGGACACCAGCTCAAGCCACTCTCTCAGAAACCCTCCTCCCCTGCTGACAAGAGCCCACGCGTGCCTCTGACCCCCACCCACGAGCTTGGGGGCTCCCGGGGGTGTCTCGCCCATCCTGTGAACAAGTCCATTCAAATGCCCAACCACAGCCACCTGCATCCGCCCTTTCCTTCCTCGGCTCCTCTGGGCCCAGCTCCAGGTCCCACAGTGCCCCCCAGGGGCCACCTCCAGCCTGTCTTTCCTTCCTGCCCCACCTGCGAGGTCCTACACAGCTGCCCAGTGACCCTGGACCCGCAACCCCAAGAAGGCGGCCGAAGATTAAGTCTGGTCTAAGCCGAGAACTCAACCACGCTCCGGGTGACGCGCAGAGGGCCACGGGTTAAAATAAATCCATTAAAGTACAAACATGGGTTGGCCGTTCTTGCTACAGTGTGTTTACAAGTGTTTATAAACATCGTCGAGAAAAAAAAGGACTCAAACTTCATAACCCTTGGTCGTCGAAGTAAACAAGGATGCTCTGCACCAGGTTCTGTTTTTAACTTCGCCATTTAGGATGGTAGCAAGCTTAGCGGGGATGACTAAGAGCAGCTTTTATGCCAAATACTTGTTTATATCCCCCAAATTATAACTGCTATGTTGAATCGGAAATCATTCACTCAGAAAATATCTCTTATTGAAACAGAGAAAGAAAAGGCATCGGAGAAAAGGAAACGGAGCCCGGGCAGGGCCTGGTATGCGGACGGCCCTTAGGAAAGATACGGTAATGTGCCAACCAGCACCAACCCGAGGACCACCGGACCAGCTGAGCTACCTGGGGGGCCCCAGTGCCTGCGGGATTTAGAAAATAAGTCAGTAAATAAATCTAGCTAATAATACATGAGTACAGCCAGCCGATCTTGCCATCCACCATCAGATGCTCCAGGAGGACAGATGGGCTGGGGGAAGAGACAGGAATGCTGATTCATTTTATACTGGGCCTCTCTCGGTTTGCCATCCAAATAATACATTCTGGACTTGCAAGCTGTACAAGAAAGCCCGAAAAGGGAAGAAGGAGAAAAGGAACACCCTGGGACAAAACTTCAACAGCCAAGTTGAGAGGCTAGGCCATATGCATGCCTTTGTGTGGGTTGGATTCTATTTTCTCTGGGTTCGATGGGTTATTATAGCACCCAAAGTTTTCCAAAAAAACGTCAGACGAGTTTACCACAGCAATTAAGCTGTCTGCCATCTGCAAGAGGCTTGGCTTCAGGTTTACTGGAGTTAAATATATTTTGAAAAGAAAAAAATTAAGACTGTCAATGTTTTGCATATCGGTGGGGCTCAGCAGCGGGGGAGTTGGAGACTCTTCAGGGAGAAAAATTCTCCCTAAGGGAATCGTTCAGCATTGGCATGCCGGGATTTCAGAACCCAAGAACACCCTGAAAACGAATTATTCTTTAAGAAACGCTGTGCCTAATCTTGGCGTTGGCAAACTTAAAACTTTACTCGGAAATTCAGCCAAGCAGCTGAGATCAACACTGTATACTATCTTCCCAAATGGCAAGTTATTTTCAGAAAACCAGACTCGAATATTAACTGAATGTCATATGCCCGCCCCACAGTTTCCATAAAGTAAATAAATGTAGAAAATGATGAGAGTAAAACCTGTGGTTTAACATTCTGAGTGTCTGCAAAGCCTTATATTCTTTCAGCAGAAGGTCCCAGATAAACTAAAGCTTTCACAAGAAAAGGGGAGGATGGGTTGTCTACATCCGACCGCACACTTCCCTGAGAATATTATGATTATTTTCAGTTGCCCATCTTTGGCCCGGAGTTATGTTTTATTCTTTCTTGAGGAAAAACAATATATTTCAGGAAGCAAAAAGGCATCAGTGAATTTTACCCTCTGCACAAGGAGGGGGAAAAAATCAACGCGTCTTCCTCATTTTTTCCAGGAACGAAAGACCGGAGCTTCTTCTCACCTTTGAGCAGTGGTGTGCTGGCAAACCAGCTCTCTGAGGGGCAACTCAAAATCTTGATTGTAGCTTTTGCCAATTTCCATGATGTAAATGTTATTTAATATTGTAATTATTGTCCACAACATGTATTCTTCATCCAGTACGTGTAAATAACCTTACGGGCATTGATAAACTTCCAGTTAAAAATACAGACAATAGGGGCGCCTGGGTGGCTCAGCCGTTTAGCATCTGCCTTCGGCTCAGGTCATGATCCCAGGGTCCTGGGATCGAGCCCCGCATCCGGCTCCCTGCTCCGCGGAAGCCTGCTTCTCCCTCTCCCACTCCCCCTGCTTGTGTTCCCTCTCTCGCTGTCTCTCTCTGTCAAAAAATAAATAAATAAATCTTTAAAAAAAAAAATACAGACAATTATGGACTATTACTCAGCTATCAAAAAATGAAATTTTGTCATTTGCAATGACATGGATGGAAATAGAGGGTATTATACTAGCGAAATAAGTCAGTCAGAGAAAGATAATTATCGTATGATCTCACTCGTATGTGGAATTTAAGAAACAAAACAGAGGATCATAGGGGAAGGGAGGGGAAAATGAAACAAGACGAAACCAGAGAGGGAGACAAAACATAAGACTCTTAAGCATAGGAAATAAACTGAAGGTTGCTGGAGGGGAGGTGGGTGGGGGGATGGGGTAACTGGGTGATGGGCAATAAGGAGGGCAAGTGATGTAATGAGCACTGGGTATTATATGCAACTGATGAATCACTGAACTCTATCTCTGAAACTAATAATACTCTACAATTAAATTTAAATAAATTTTTAAAACAATCTACTCAAAAATAAATAAATAAATAATAAAAATACAGACAATAGAAAAGACCTCTGCCATTAAGAACCTCACTTAGCATTTAACAACAGGGAAAAAACGTGCAACAATAAAGATCTCTAAAAGCACATTAGTTTGGAATATTCTCTCCCCTTCTGGACACAACCTTTTAAGGTAGTCATAGCATACTAGAGTGTCCGGGCCGCACAACCAAGATGGTGCCAGGCATTGAAACCATAGGGTTTGGGGATGCTGGAGGAGAGCCAAGTGAGTTTAGCAAGGAAAAGAGGAGATACAGATAAGCATGAAGTGCTTTATAAATCCAAGTACTTCCAAGAGGCTTGTCACTTGGAAGAGGAGTCTGGAGTGACTTTCCTTTTATCCAAAGATCCGCTGATATTGGATTGTCTCTCACAAACAACTATCACTCTGCGGATGTAAACTGCAATCCACCAACGAATCTGTAGACCTCATAATAAAACCAGAAGACCTTTCAGGTAGGGTTTCTAAGCTGTCGCAGGCACCCTGAGTTCGAATCATGGCGCAGACTTTGGACGCTCCTCCGAATTGACCCTGAATTTGAGACATGTCAGGCTGGCTTAGCCATGCAGTCATTTCCATGCTCCCCCCCCCCCCACCTCCCCACATGGTAGTCCCCTTGTGTTGGGAAGCACAGCCCCCCCCTCGGAGGGTTGACATTCTTGACCGTTGAGTGCTGACAGTCACTCTTGCCTGTGGCGACACAGCCCCCAGAGAGGGACCTGACTCTCCAAAAGCCATGCTTCTGGGCCTTCTGCTGGGGCTTCCCCCATAGATCCTCGTGCTGTGAGGTGGTGTCTCTACTCAGGGGTTAAGTGCTCGGGGACTGTCTTATCCTCTCCAAGACGACAGACGTGATACAGTTTGGGGAGCTCTGGGCCCTTTAGGAAAACAAGGGGTAAGGGGAAAACGAAACCTCGCTGTGAAAGTATTGAACACAGAACCAACACAGAAAACCAGGATATTTTCTATGCACATACGTGTGAACCCACAACCAGCCCCTGGGGGAAAATAAGCCGGCACCACACTTTGCCCCCAGACGTTTCCCATCTCTGGATCTGGGCATCTGGAGATGGTCCCTCTGGTGACTTGCTCAGGAAGACGGTGGAGCAGGAATGAGCCCCCTGCTCAGACTTACATGCAATTGATCAATCCAAATATTATCCCTACCCCACCACCCCACCACCCCACCAAGAGTAGTGCATTCCAGCCTCCAAGAAGGCAGGAGAGCTGTCAAAAATGCATCAAGCTCTGGGGGAGAGGGGGTCGCTTTCCACCAGCCTTACTCTGACTTTGTCTCCAGCTGGGGCGTGCTATGTGGGTCCCTGGGAAATGTCTCAGGGCTTCTGCCGTGAGCTCAGCCTGGGCTCAGGATTCTAGAACCTCTGCCCTCAAGTCTCCAGAGCCCAGCGCTGGGGACGCGATGGATTGCATGTGCATAGCACAGCTGCACATGGCCCTGTGGGTCCTCACCCACAGCAGCAAGCCCCAGGGTCTTTCCCACCCACCACTCCTTGGCGGCCCATGCTGAAGGCACAGGTGGAATGGAAGACAGAGACCAGGAGCCTCATTGCACCCACCACATTCCAGGCCTAATGGGACGCCCTCCTGCAAACCTCATCCCCCACTTCCAAGCATTCTTCCCAGTCCTCAGAGAAACGGAGTCCTTGGGCCCCCATGTACTCGCAACCCAATCGTGCACTTGCTGCATCCGACTTTTTTAGTGGTTCCTGGTTGCGATGGCTAATTTCACGTGTCAGCCTGGCTGGGCCATGGTACCCCGTCATGTGGCCAAACATCCATCTGGGTGTGGCTGTGATGGTATTTCTTAGATGTGATTAACTGTTAAATCAGCAGTCTTTGAGTAAATCAGACTTCCTTGGGCAGCGTGGGTGGGCCGCACCCAATCAGTGGAAGGCCTCAAGCGAAAAAGACTGATGCCCCCAAACGGCCTTTGGACTCCAGCTGTAGCATCAGCCGCTCCCGGGGTCTCCAGCCCACCCACCTGCCCGCCTGCCCTACAGATTCTAGATGTGGAGATTTTAGATAGGGTAAAAATGCAGGTGATAAAGACGGGGAGAGAGAGAGAGAAATCCACACATCTTCTGTTTGTGTGTCTCGGGAGAACCCTGACACATGCTGGTGGACAGACGGGCTTCCCAAAATGCTCTCTGGATAGCAAGTCACAAAGAGGCAGAAGGTGAGGGTCTTCAACCTCTGTGACCCCCGCAGTGTCCAGCCATGGCCCCCCACAAACACAATGTCCACACACACACATGTTGGATAGACAGAGCTCACAGCCTGGGCCAGGACAGGGGGACGTGCAGGCTGACAGCCCCGAGAGGGGTCTCATTCAGTGTGGCACCCCAGGTGCCTGGCCTGCCTCACGGGGTCTGCAGGGGAGAATGGCCCCACAGAGCCAAGTGTCTGGTTGGCACCAACTGAAAATCTTGAGGTGCTTACTTGGCACAAACAAGGTCTGGGGACCACCTGCAAATTTCAGTTGGCCATGCCCTCCCACAGAGAAACAGAACCTTCCAGAATCCTGGGCCGCACACCATGCTGCCTAGTGCTCTTGTCCAACAGCCAAGGGCAGCCCTGAGCCGGGCAGAGGGTGTCAGAGGATCGGGTTTGGGCCACAGCTCAGCCTTCCCAGCTTCAGACTCTTCTCCTAGACCAAGAAGGCCTTCCTGTCTTGGCTCCCCTGCATCCCCTCGGGGAAGGAAACGGCCCCTCTTGGAAGACTGGACCATAAAACTTCAGATGTGTGAAGACTCTGGGTGTCAGATATGAAACCCCAGCACGCCCGGGGTGAACACAGTGAGACCTCACACCACCGGCCCTCCAAGGTGCCTCCTTCCTCTGCTCCCTGGCAGCTCTTGGCTTCTGCCTGAAATCCCAGCTGCAGCCCCAGACCCTTCCTGGCGCCTCGAACGTGGCAATTCCCACCCCCCTGCCTTTGGGACAGAACCAGAGTCAGGAGCACCAGATACAAGAGGACGCCCCTCACCGCGTCCCCACCCCCATGGTGGCCCCCTCCCAGCAGGTGGATGGCCGGCCTCCTCCCCCCTCCCTCCGTCACTGCTACCGAATTAACAAGAGAGAAGCACGGAGGCCTTCTGCCTTTCGGGGTCACACGGGCACTGCTCAAGGATAAGTGTATCTCAGGACACCAGAGGCCCTGGTTGAGAATCCTGATTTGTTCCAAGGGCTCTGTGCCATCCATCCGCACTAAGTGGAGAACCCCAGGGGCTGCCAGGCTCCTCCCCGGAACCGCCCACTGAGATAAATCAGGTGATGGAAGAAGCTGGTGGGTCCAGAGCCTCTTCGATGCTGACAGCGTAGCTGTGGGTGAACCCAAGGGGAGGGAGGCCCGGGGTGTGCGCGGCGGGGTGGGGCGGGGAGCAGGTAGGAAAACCAACCAGGGGGCTCAAGGGGGCTGGAAGGCGCTTTCGACCTGTGGCCTGTTCTCCCCACCAACAGCCATCAGGGCAGACCCCTCCCCACCCCCACCCCCCACCCTGTTGCACCTGCGTTCCTCAGCTGAGGACCACAGTCTGCACAGGGAATTCCGGGTCCTCAGGGCCTTGGAAATAGCGTGCACAGAGGGAAAGAGCCCACCGTCCCCGCCATCCCAGCCCCGGAGAGGCCTCTGGCTCTCCTCAGCGCCACTCCCGGGAGAGAGGCTGGCTTCCCTGAAAAGGGAAGTGCCTGGAAGGAAGTGAGAAAGGGCTGGGGGTGGGAGGAGAGGCTGATGAGCCCTGTGCCCTAGAAGCTTCTGTGTTCCTAAAATTCACCCCCCAAGGGCCGCAGTCAGCCCGGCCTTGGAGACCCCCTGGGGAGTCAATACCAGCCTGATGAGAGCAGTAAGAAGGTCAGACTTAAGACGGAGGTCAACTTTCACATCCTTCCAGAAGAAAAAGTGGGCCGCCCCCTCCCCCCGTGTTAGGTCACTTGAGATGCCTTAACCGTGTCCCACAAACTGGGTGGCTTGAAACAACAGAACTTTCCTCTCTCCCTGTTCTAGAAGCCCAAGGCCAAGGGGAGGGCGAGCAGGGCCATGCTCCCCGCGGAGGCTCCAGGGAGCCCCCGTGCCAGCCTCCAGGGCTTGGCTGGCATCCTTGCTAGGCTCGTCTTGTCGAAGCCTTACTCCCGCTGTGCCATCATCCGCAGTGTTTTCCGTGCGTCTGTCTCTTCTCCTTTTGTGACGAGGACCCCATCGCACTGGACTAGGGGCCCACCTTACCCCCGCCTGGCCTCAGTTCACTAACCACATCTGCAGCGCTCTGTTTCCAAATAAGGCCACAGTCACAGGTACTGGAGTGAGGACCCGAACACATCTTGTTAGGTGGACGCAGTTCAACCCACAACACCTACAAAAGAGCAAAAATAAGATTTTCGCTGGGCTTTCAATAATGGATGAAAGGGAACAGTGGAGTAACAGCTTAACTATTGTGACGGGAAAGCATGCTTAACCGAAAACAGTCTATGTAATGAAATTACTGCTCGACGTGAGAAAGTAACATTATTCTTGTACAAACACGGGTTCAAAGAATTTATTCCACAAAGCCTTCTTTGAGAACATTCTTGAAGGGTTTACTCTGGCAAGAAGAAAAAAAATGAATCCAGAAGAAAGAAGAAAAATCTAATAAGTAGAGATCAGGGCAGAATTCAGCAAAAGAAAAAAAAATGTCAAATTTAACAGGGAGTCCAAAACACTAGGTTCTCAGTGCCTCGAGTGAAGTTCCTGAAAGCAGAGACTGGGTGGGGCGGGGCGCAGGGGAAGGGGACAGTGAGACCACAGGGGGTGAGACAATGCCTAGTAGGGGGCTTGATAAATTAGGGGTGACAGGCAAAGGGGTCAAATTAGGATGCGTAGCTTTTGCCCCAGCTGCATGTAGGGAGGCTGTGAGCCAATCGTCGGGACCTTTGGGAGGGGTACCTCTTAAACGTTTGTCAAGGAACAGCAGGAGTTGTGCTCCAGTGAAAGGTGTGGAAGCCATGCACAGAGCAAGGCAGGGGACCCCCCACCCCAGTGGGACCTGGGGACTGAGCACTATGGACACGGGGCTGGCATGCTCCCCACCCACGGTCCAGAGTGGTCAGGTCAATCCCCAGACCACTGCTTCCTCACCCCAGAGGACCACCCCAAGGGACAGGTCACCATGGGCACATGACGATGGCAAAGTCATCCCCCTGAATACCCCCTGAGACGCGACTGGTTTTTAACCAAAGCCTTAAAAGTATTCGTGCTCTTAGACTCAACAATTCTACTTCCAGAAACATCCACTTCCAGAAACAGAGCCCTGCTCTCTGTGTACAGAATTCCATCTTAACATTATTTATAGTATTAAAATGGAACCAGCCTTGTATCCCAAAGCAGGAGCTTGCTGAAATCGGCTACAGTGGGGCACGTGGGGAGGGAAAGATGGGGGCACAGCCTGGCCTCCAAGGTCACCGAGTCCATCCCTGCCTCAGTGTCCAGCCGGCGCCC
This sequence comes from Mirounga leonina, assembly GCF_011800145.1. Classification (NCBI taxonomy): domain Eukaryota; kingdom Metazoa; phylum Chordata; class Mammalia; order Carnivora; family Phocidae; genus Mirounga; species Mirounga leonina. The sequence goes on from NW_023270515.1 coordinate 820,282, forward strand.
CCTCTTACAGCCCTGTGAGTGCCCTCGTCTGTAAGCTAGAGGGCCCTCGCTCCCATCAAGTGCAGCTATCCAGCCTGGACAGGATTCACAGGCCAGCTGGGCAAGAGCTCACAAAACCAAAGGGCAGCAGGTGTGAGACCAGAGAAGAAGACTGGTGTTCAAAGGCCCACCAAACAGGGCAGGGGAGGAGGAGAGTTTACCATTTCCTTTGCCCACCCATGGCCTGAACTCAACAGCCCAAATCCAGAAGGGGCCACCAGCGTGGAGAGGGAGGGCGCTCGGGGAGCAGGGAAAGGGGCTTCTAATACTCAGAGAGGGAGAAAGCTCTGTGGGGTTTTTGTCCCTTCTTTTCTCCCTACTTGTGGGTGGTCCCCAAGCAATTCCATGTCTGTGACAGTGACAGGGGGGCAAGGGCCTACACTCTGGGAGGTGGGAAGCTAAAAGACACCCCTACCCCAGAGCTTCGCAGAGGCGGCTCCCCCCGCCTGCAGCACCCTTCCCTGATGTTCCATTGGCTCCCTCCCAGCTCCGCTCAGGTTCCTGGGCTCGTGCACGTTATTGGTGAGGACTTGCCTGCCATCGTATCTGAAACCAAAGTCACGACCCCATTCCTACCTGTCCACCCAGAGATTCTCAGAGTCGCCATCCCCAGGCCTGGGCTTTCATTCCGCTGGTCCCAGGCAGCCCCCCCAAGTGTTCCTGAAGCTCCACGGGAGCTGCCAATTCAGGCTTTTGCAAACCCAGGTCCACCCCCTCAGCCCGCTCCTACGGGGGTCTACCATTAGCTTCCTTCGTTCCTCCTGAAGGGCTTGCTTGCTCATTATCTGTCCTCCCCCCTCAAAGGTGAAGTCCTTGGAGGCAAGGAGCCACGTTCATCTGCTTCTCCCCTGTAGCCCCACAGCTAGGAGAGGTCTGGGAACCCATGGGCATGTAAGAAACCGGTGTTCAGGGGCACCTGGGTGGCTCAGTCATTAAGCATCTGCCTTCGGCTCAGGTCATGATCCCAGGGTCCTGGGATCGAGCCCTCCATCGGGCTCCCTGCTCCGTGGGAAGCCTGCTTCTCCCTCTCCCACTCCCCCTGCTTGTGTTCCCTCTCTCGCTGTGTCTCTCTCTGTCAAATAAATAAAAATCTTTAAAAAAAAAAAAAAAGAAAGAAAGAAACCGGTGTTCAAATGAATAAAATACAGGGATTGTTGGGATTTTTAAATAAACATTAATTGCTTTGATGGTAAGAAGTGATTCTAAAGTAAAGTGTTTTGGGACGCCTGGGTGGCTCAGTCGGTTAAGCATCTGCCTTCGGCTCAGGTCATGATCCCAGGGTCCTGGGATCGAGCCCTGCATCAGGCTCCCTGCTCGGTGGGAAGCCTGCTTCTCCCTCTCCCACTCCCCCTGCTTGTGCTCGTTTGCTCTCTCTCTGTCTCACAAATAAATAAAATCCTTTTTAAAAAATTAAAAATAAATAAAGTGTTTAATCTCAAGCTAGCTACAATAATTAAAACAATAAAATCCAATATTAAAGGGTTAAGGAAAGGGACAGAGTTCTACATTCTACGTGGCATGACAAAAGAAATCTGCGTGTCGAGCAGAGGGGCAGTGTGGAACGGGGATTATAAAGCTGTTCAGACCCTTTGCTAGGACTCCAGTGAAGTCACGGGTAAGGAAGGGGGAGAGAGAGCGGGTGGCCCTGCAGGGCAGCGAACCATCATGGTGCACACACCCCACAGCACGCTTTTCAAAACCCATAGAAAATTCGACACAGGGGCGCCTGGGTGGCTCAGTCGTTAAGCGACTGCCTTCGGCTCAGGTCATGATCCTGGAGTCCCGGGATCGAGTCCCGCATCGGGCCCCCTGCTCGGCAGGGAGTCTGCTTCTCCCTCTGCCCTCTTCCCTCTCATGCTCTCTGTCTCTCATTCTCTCTGTCTCAAATAAATAAATAAAATCTTTAAAAAAAAAAAAAAAAGAAAGAAAGTTCGACACAAAGAGCGAACCCTAGTGAAGTCGGGGACCTTGGGCTAATAACCCGTGTCTGTCGATAGTGACCCGTCAGCTGGAACAGACGCAGCACACGTGGGCAAGATGCTAGTACGGGGGGAACTGCTGGGGGAGCGCAAAGGCATATGGGAGCTCTGTGCACAAGTTTTGCTCACTTTTCTGTAAAGCTAAAACTACTAAAAAATAACATTAGTTAAGGATAACCAAAAAAAAGAAACAAAAAACTGTAAGCTACAGCACCGAGTATAAGCACAGCCAGAAGGAACCAACTGGAAAATCTAGCACCAGAGAAACCCTGAGCTCAGCGCTGGAAGCGAATAGCGTCGTTCGTTTTGCAGAATACGTGGCGGGTTTTCTCAGCCTCATGCAGACTGATTTTAGTTTAACCTCCAAACCCCCGAGGGAGGTGGGGGGAGGGCGGATCCCTGCAGGTCCCTGAAGCCTCAGGGCTCAGACCCAGCGAGCTGGCTCCAGGTCCGTGAGCAAGCTCCAGCACATCACATGACACAAGAAAGGGACCCGAAGAGGACCGTGCTGCCACTCGGGAAGCAAGCTGGTGCCAAAGACGGAACAGGAGAGGTAAATAAATTAGCCCTCAAGGAGATAATCTTTTTTTTTTTTTTAAGATTTTATTTATTTTTTTGACAGAGACACAGAGAGAGAGGGAACACAAGCAGGGGGAGTGGGAGAGGGAGAAGCAGGCTCTCCGCTGAGCGGGGAGCCCGATGCGGGACTCGATCCCAGGACCCTGGGATCACGACCTGAGCCGAAGGCAGACGCTTAGCGACTGAGCCACCCAGGCGCCCCATCAAGGAGATAATCTAACCAACACAGCAAGAGATTCTGAAGTCAGAGAGTGGTTGATCAGAGTTGAGAATTTTTCACTGAACTCTACCTCTGAAACTAATAATACACTATATGTTAATTAATTGAATTTAAATTAAAAAAATAAATGTATGAAATCAAAAGGTTAAAACTTATAAAACTTACACTTACAGAATGTTCTATGTCAATTATATCTCAATAAAACTGGAAACATTTCTGAAAAAAAAAGTTGAATATCTGGTTGGTTGAGTTTTATGGAATTGGCCAAGTTTATAATGGTCATCTCTTTTTTTTTTAAGATTTTATTTACTTACATGACAGAGAAAGAGAGCACAAGCAGGGGGAGCAGCCAAGGAAGAAGCAGGCTCCCTGCTGAGCAGGGAGCCCGATGTGGGACTCAATCCCACAACACCAGGATCCTGACCTGAGCCAAAGGCAGACGCTTCACCGACTGAGCCACCCAAGCGTCCCATCATGGTGGTCTTTTACAGGGACCCAAAGCTCAGCGTCTCGGAAGGCACTCTGGCTGGTTCCGAAGGGCCCCGACTCTCAGCAACTCTGCTGTCTTTCTTCCCCACTGGGCACATCTGACCGCCCAGGGTGCAGACACAGGGCTGGGATGCTAACGCTGGCCCATTGGCCCGCAGGACCACCCGCCCTCGGCCTGTGCGCCGCCCCTCCAGGCCGGTCCTCCCGCACCTGCTCACTTCCATGAATACGGGATGATGACAAGAGTTTGCCAGTCATGAGGGCTGGTTAAAAATGACTCAGTACCCAGCGGGGGAAGCTGCCTTGTGACTCAGACATGCCTGGCTCTCCTGAGCAGGTGGCCTGGGATTTCCATGGAAGGCTATCAGGGCTCCCCAGGTCACCCCAGAGGACAAAGGAGCTGAGCGGCGGGGCTCCTGGCACTGGCCACGTGGCCCGCACTTCAGGCAGTAGCCAGGCAGATGGAAGCGAGCAATCCCCGAGGGTCACCATCATCCTTGTTTTAAAGACGAGCTCGCAGAGACGTGGGGCGGTTCAGGGAGCTACTCGGGGCTACAGGCTTCTTCTGCACAGAGACGCTCTGAGCCATGTCACACTCTGAGAGAGGCCACCAGGGGCCATCAGTGTTGTCAGGACGATGACCTGAGGCTGAGAAGAGTTGGGGGACAGCCCTCCCTCCCAAGCAGTGGGTCTCACTGTGGGCGCAAAGAGACAGTCATCTCCAGAGACTCTTGCGTATTTCACTATAGGAAAATGGAACCAGCTTATTTCTGGCAAACCGCACACATGTAGACATCTCTTCACGAACTCCAGTCAGCCGATCTGTCAAAACTAACGATGTCAGAGGAACAGAAGACTCGCCCAAACTTCGGCCAAAAGATGTCACGTAATCCAAGAATTGCACGAAAGTTTCAACCAGCATTGCTTCCAGGCTCATGGTCTACAAAAGAGCATGTGGGGGAGGCTGGAGGATGGGGGGAGCTCCTTCCCCAACCTCACTGTCATTCCCCCAAAATGGTATCCGACCTTCTAAAACACACATATGCACACCCATATGCACACGCACACAAACACACACACACACAAAAGATCTGTGTTCCAGGGAGAAAGTGCCCAACTCGAGGTCTGCCTGTCCACACCCGAGCTGGGAGCCCAGACCCCTACCCCCCGCCACCAGCCGGCCCTCATCCTGCTGGGAAACAAATGAAAATGATACAATGGAAGCTCTAATTAAAGACATTTGACCTTTTGTTTCTCAAGTAATTTACGGGTAAAAATACATGCTGATTCTTTTTCTGAGTATAGTTATGATATTTTCCCATTAAAAAAAAAAAAAGCAACCACAAAGGAAAAGGAAACAATAGCGCAAAGAAACAACTGCATTTTCGAGGGAAGGGGGGTCCCTTTTGGAGGGCCCCCGCCCAGATCTGGAAACAGCCAACTTTAGAATCGATGCCAAGGCAACCAATGTATGTGCCTCAGTGCTGGGCAGGGAGGAACCTTCCAGAACGTCCCCCACTCTGTGGTGGCGGCAAGAAAGCTTCTATAGCGTGAGGAGCCCGCAGCGCCGAAGGGAGCCCGGGAGGCAGAAGCTGTTCCTCGTGTGCGCGTGCGTGCAGACACACACACACACACACACACACACACACACACCCCACATGGCACTCCACTCATGCGCGCGCACGCACACACTTGCATCTGTCAGGGAGGAGTCTCTCCCCACCCCTGGCCTGTAGAACCCTCCCGAAGCATTTCTAAACCAGGTGCAGGGTGGGGCTCTGTTTGCAAAGCAGGTCAAAGTCCGGTCACGGTGCAGGCAGCTGGGCCTGGGCTGGCGGCGCTTCCTAAACCTCTAGGACTCAGTGCCACCTAGAGGCTCCTCGGCTGCGCTAGTTCCCAATCTGAGGTGTAAAGGGACCGGCCAGTGGTTGGCATCATGCCAGGCAGAGGGAGCAGAGGAGTGGCCCATGTCCTACTTGGACCTGGAGGGTCGGGGCTGCCCTTGGCAGTGCTGGCCAGGCCACCCGTCGGCTGGGAGCGCTCAACGCCCCCCGGGATGCGCCTACCCCCCCCTTTGTATAGAACGCCTCCTTTGACACACACGGGCACCCACGTATGTGGGCATCTATCTTTACTTTTTGTCTCATTATACAAGTAAAGCATTTGAAAAGATGCTAAGCTTCATCAGTGGTCGGGGAATGCGGGCTGAAATCATACCCACGCAGCCGATCGCTAAGGGGAGCAGCTCCGAGGGCTGGCGAGCCTGGCACCCCTGGACCCCCGCCCCGCACAGGCACGTGAGCCCACCAGTCACTCAGGGAATCGGTCCAGCAGTCCGCTCCGCCGAGCCCCTGCAACCCTCAGCCCCACGGTTGCTGCGTGGCCTATTCCTGCTCCTTGTGCAGACACATAGACCCCTTGCCCGCCCAGGAGGATGACACAGGAGCCCCAGGAGGGACGGACTCTTGCAGGAGACGGTCAGAGCCTGCCGGTGGGCTTGGAGGAAGGTCACCACCAGCTGGCTCCCAGGTGCATAGAGGGGCGGGCGTTGCGCGCACTCCGGCCTCGCCCTCTAAGCCGGGGTTCCCAACCGGAGACGATGTGGCCCCCAAGAGGACGCGTGGCGATGTCTGGAGACGTTTTTGGTTGGCACAACTGGGGAAGGATGCTACTGCACCTCGTGGGTGAGACCAGACGGGCTGCTCGAGATCCTCCAGTGCCCAGGGTGACCCCGCACAAAATGCCAACAGCATGAGATTGACAAGCCCTCCCTTCAGTGCTCAGCTGGGGTGTAAATTAGTACCGCTTTTAAACAAATGGATGCTTTAGCTAAAAATTTGGAATGAAAAAATCGTAAGAACTCTATTATAATGCACATGCATTTTGCCTGTATGGAAAAGAACAAAGCTGCGGGACAAATATGTCTCTCAAAGAATGAGAGCATGAATTTTTCCGGGGCTTACCTGCCTCTTTTAATACTTCCCTTATCAACTGGTGGGAGCCACTGTGTTCCCCAGCGGACCCGCCCCTCCTTCACCTCTCCGGGCCACTTGTTGGGATCTGTAAGTGCATCCACATCCAGATCTTTGTACGTGGACCTATTCAAGGCGATGAAAACACATCTCTGCATAGTCCTTTTTTCCCCTGAGGGTAATGTCTTGTTCAACATTCCTTTTGCCTAATTGGGTAATTTAATTATTTTTAACTATGAGATTGATGATTAAAAGGTCAGCACCATCGAAATGAACAGCTCACATGATCTGTTATGGTCGAAATTAGCCATGAAAATTGTTTCTGCCCACCATGGAGTGATTAAGCATTTACTTAATATTGCATAGAATTTACCAGATGCCATGGGACACACAAAACAGGTAGAAGACAGTCTCTACAAATGAGGAAATCTGTGTATTTTTTTGCCAAATGCCTTCTAGATTGCGGCTCTATTTGGTGTTTTAAAAACCCCAAAGGCTCTTTCAATAACTGTGTTTACTTATTGATTCAAATCATTCAAATACAATCCAATTAAATTTCAAATTTTACTCTGGCTGTTCTGCTTTTGAAGAATTAAATGTTATCCTTCGGGGGGAGAAAAAAAGTTTTCTACAAGAACCAAAACCAAGCAGCTCCAAACATCTCCCCAGAACCCGACGTGAGGAACCAGCATTTCCCTAAGCAACGGTCCCCAGAGGAGCGTCAGGAACCAGAATGGGAGGAAATGCAGTCTGCTTGTTGATGACTGGCTTTAAATTTAAAAAGTAAGACATGCACATTACAAACTAACATTGCAAACCACACCAGAAGGTGTGCAATGCAATGCGAGAGGAGGTCTCCCCACGGTCCGTTGTCTGTGTATTCTTTCAGAAATTCCTTACTCATGCAACAAGCAAACATACATATTTTTATGCAATGGGATGGCACTGTATACCCATTGATTTTGCAAGTTCCTTTTTTTTTTTTTTTGCTTTATTTTTATTGTGATAAAATACATATAGCGAAAATCACCATCTTAACCATTTTTAGTGTACAATTCAGGGGCACTAAGTACATTCACACTGTCCTGTAGTCGCCGCCACTGCCATCCGTCTCCAGTGTCCCCATTAAATACTGACGCCTCCTCCCACAGCCCCTGGATCCCACCGTCCTACTGTCTGTCTCTATGAATCTGGCTGCTCTAGGGACCTCAGGGAAGTGGAATCAGACAGTATCTGCCCTCTTGTGTCTGGCCGATGTCACTGAGCATCATGTCCTCAAGGTTCACCCTTGTTGGAGCAGATGTCAGAATGTCCTTCCTTCTTAAGGCTGAATAATATTCCATTGTCTGTATGGTCTACATTTTGCTTATCCACTCATGTACTGGTCAACACTTGGATGGCTTCCGCCTTTTAACTATTAGGAATAACACTACTATGGACATGGGTCTACAAATATCTCTTTAACAGCCTCTTTTCGATTCTTTTGGGTATATTCGCAAAAGTGGAACTGCTGGGTCATATGGTAACTCTATGTTCAATTTTTTTTGGAGAAACCACCATATCGTCTTCCAGAGTGGCTGCACTATTTTACGTTCCCACCGACAGTGCAGGATGGGTCCACCTTCTCCACATCCTCGCCAACACTTGTTATGATGGGTTTTTTATGGTAACCATCTTAATGCGTAGGGGGTGGTATCTCGTTGTGGTTTGGGTGTGCGTTTCCCTAGTGGCCATCTGCGTATCTTCTGTTCACATTCCATGGGTTAGAACTTAATCCGATGATGGCATCTAAGGAAGGCAGAGAGATGCAATGCATCCGCTCCCTATTCTGCCTAACAATATCACTACCAACGTAGCAAATTAAAACTAAACATTGCTTTTCTCACAGTTTCTGGGGGTCCGGAGCTTGCGCACAGCTGAACTAGGTCCTCGACAGGGCTGACGTTAAGGTGTTGGCCAGGGCTGCTTCCCCAGCCAGGGCTCAGCTGGGGAAGGAGCTGCCTCCAAACTCACTCTGGTCATTGGCAGAATTCAGTGTCTCGTAGTTGTAGAGCTGAAGGCTTCCGTGTCTTGCTGGTGATCTATCAGAAGCTTCCCTCGGCTCCTAGAAGCCACCCTCAGTCCCTCGTCCTATGGGATTAACTCAAAGCCAACAAAAGAGAGAGAGGGACTTCAGCAAGAATGGGTGCTACACTCTTACGTACATAATACATACACACCGTCACGGATGGCCCACAACCTTTGCCATATTCTCCTGCTTGGAAGCACATGCCCTGCCCGCACCCAAGGGGAGGAGGCTATGGAACAGCAGGATCCAAGGACTGGGGCACCACCCAGGGTTCTGTCAGGGGGGCCCCCTTAGAATTCCATGACGGTGAGAGAAAGCACTAGACTTCAGAGGGCAACCAGCTCCACCACGACTCCAAATATTTTTCTTAGCAGTGGGAAATTGCTAGGTTGAAGATTGGCTTCATATTTTAATTGGATGGTTCTTTTGTGGTTGGTATTTTAAATTTGTTTATGGTATTCTTGACATGCAGAAGCTTTCAATTTGTGTGAAGTGAAATTTATCAATATTTTCCTTTACAGCTTCTGAATTTTGTCCTGATTTACGCCGTGCCACGAAAGACCTTCCCCATGCAAGGTTATATAAAATTCCATCCATGGTATCTCCTAAGATAACTCATGTGATTACGGCCAAGCATCCCATCTAGGAAGAAGGTTTTCTTCACGGTCACGGTGACTTGGTTATATAACCTATTTTGCTGCTGACTTGCTTGAAAAGCTATTTGTTCACAATTTCGCTCATCAGTGACTTTTTAAGGGGAAGAAGTAGGATTTCAGCAAATTATTTTCACCCTTTGATATACAATCCTTAGTATGGCTCTAAGATAAGCAATAACATTTCACAGAAAGCTCTTCTTTTGGTGCAAAATCAGCATCCCCCACGTGTAGTCAATGGTACTCCATGCTCTTTCTGCCTTCCTTGTACAGGACACAGCTTTTTGTGGCCTCAGAGGTTTGTTACCGTGTGGTTACTTCCAAACAGAAAATTACGATTATGTCAGTAGGATCCATTCGCTTAAAGTCACCTTCCTCTCACACAGAAGCTAAATCTTGGGAAATCCCAAAGACGTGCAGGGAGTTCCTTTGCCGGCCACTCTGGGCCAGGAGCCCTATGCAAAGTGGGTAGTTGCTAGCAAAAAAAATTCTTTGAAAAATCGCCACCAGCAAAGGAAGGCCATACTTTGGTCCTAAAGATGTTGCACTTGCAATAATATTTATAAAATACCAGTATGTTTCAGAACAACCAAGTAGCATTGGGGCCTTCAAACGTGGCCTCCTAGGGACCCAATGTCTAGAGCAGGGGACAGGAAGCTGGAATGAAGAGACCGGTGTCTCATGCATCTTTGTATCTGCAACATTTTTTGAACCTGCAATGCCTGGTATTTGGCCCGGCCCAGAAAGGATGTCTGCAAATGCTTGTGTGGCTGATACAACTCTCCACCAGAGATGCAGATGGGTGAGCATTCACTGCTCAGCACGATTTCCACCGGGAGCCTTCACCCTATCAATGGCAGAAACTGGAACTGAGTCAAACCCGGGCCCCCCACTGTCCTGAGGGGCTGCTGGGTTCCAGAGGACCTGCCTAGCTCCTAGGTGCTGGGGAGGGGCTGCAGGTCATCTGTCCCTGCTGCCGCTTGAGAGGGGGGCCCTCCCCCCTGTAGTCCTGCTGCGCCATCCCCCTTGGCCCCTCAGCAGGTGCCTCCCTACCACCTGCGTCCCCACTCGTGGTCCTGCTCAGCGGCTCTTGGCCTTTAGAAAACCAAAAGCCCAGACCTGAGTCCAGTTTTGCTCTTTCTGCCATCCCATCCCTTCCCAGAGACAACCTGCCTGAGGGAGGGGTCCAGGGGCTAAAGGAAAGCATCTCCTCACATCCCACCACCCCGGCCAGAGAGGCTGATGCCACAGGGAGATTCGGGCTCCCCGCACAAATGACCAGCATCCAGTGATAACGCAGAAAACCCTCTTCTTAAAAAGGAAGGATAAATGGTTCTTTAACACTGCAAGGCTGTGCAAACATTGATTTAGGTAAGTATGAATAAAGGAGCTTTCAGGAGACACTAAAAACTTGATTATGAATTACAACAGAGGCTGATGGCTTTGGCAGAGCTGGAGCCCCAGGAATACCGGTTTAAACCAGAAAGGCTGTCCTTTCTCTGACGTAAGCTTGCAGGTGCTGGGTCCACGGTCACCAAGACTGTCTCTCTCTGCCGTGGGCCTCCCCACTCCCGGGGTGGTTTCAGCCATGGCCGCCACAATGGCTCAGCACAACCCTGGCCCCATGGCAGGCGCTGGGGGGGAGGAAAGCGGGAGGGGGCTCCGTTCCCTCGGAGGGCGCGACTCCGAAGTCGCATTTCATGCTTCCCTTCACCTGCCCTTGCCCGCCCCCAGCTGCAAGGGAAGCCTTACGGAGCCCAGAACTGGGGTTGCTAGAGAAGATGGTGCAAGTGGGAAATAAAGGGTGATGTGCAGTCTTGGATGCTCTGATAGAATAAAACAGCTACTTTCTCTTATTTTTTATTGTATTATAATTTTTTCATCAGTTTCAGAGGTAGAATTTAGTGTAAAATAGCTACTTTATTTTTTTTTTAAGATTTTATTTATTTATATGAGAGAGAGAGAGCACATGAGAGGGGGGAGGGTCAGAGGGAGAAGCAGGCTCCCTGCCGAGCAGGGAGCCCGATGCGGGACTCGATCCCGGGACTCCAGGATCATGACCTGAGCCGAAGGCAGTCGCCTAACCAACTGAGCCACCCAGGCGCCCTAAAATAGCTACTTTAAAAGAATTCTCCCCAGCCTTCAAGGCCTAAGCCAAACCCCTCCCCCTTCATCAGTTCCCTGAGCCCACAGTGCTCTGAGCCGCCCTTCTGAACTTCCCCTGTGCCCTCCAGGCGGCCTGCATCCCACCACAGCACCACCACCCCTTCCTAGCCGCCTCCAGGGGAGGGAGCTCGCCTTTCCCCACCAGCTCATTCCATTTCCTGCCATGACGACAGTCTTTTTATTGAGCTTTGTGGTTGACAAACTTCCATGATCTCCCCAACGCCCATTTGACACACAAACACACACACACAAACACACTCACAAGCTCACACACACTCACACACTTCTCTGCAAGTAGACCCCTGACGTTCGCAGAAGCATGCAGGGTAAGCCCTACCTAGTGCGGAGGGGGGCCGGGCCTGACCTGTCCCCTCTGCCACCCGGTGCGGCCACGCGGCCCAGCTCTGGCCGATGAGATGGACGTGGACGTTCCCTGCAGGGTCTTCTAGAAACCCTTCTCTCCTGCACAAAGGGGACAGCGCTGGCTGGCAGCACCCTCCCCTCTGCCCCGACCCTCTTCCCCCAGCTCAGCAGCCTCTGCAGGTCCCGGGGGCTGAGACGAGCAGCCCCTGAGCCCCTGAAGCCCACGACCGCCCTGCTCCAGACCTCTCGATAAATATGACGACCCAGTTAATGCAGCACAAAAGAAAGCAGGTGTAAGCCATGAAAAGACACGGGAAACGTAAATGCGCACCGCAGAGTGAAAGAACTGATCTGAAAAGGCCGCACGCTGCCTGATTCCAACTATTTGACATTCCAGAAAGAAGTGTGTGGAGACAGTAACACCACCGGGGGTTTCCCGGGGATGACAGGCAGAGCACAGACGGCTGGTGGGGCAGTGAACCCCTCTGGAGGACACTATGATGGTGGAAACCTGCGCTTACACAGAACGTACACAACCAACAGGGAGCCCGGATGCCTGCTGATCGACTCTGGGTGGTTATGTGTCAGTGCATGTTCTTCGATCGTAACCCACGCACCACAACAGTGGGTGTTTCCACGGGGCGGGGGGGGTCCCGTGGGGGGAGGGGTAGATGGGAGGCCTCTGTATCTCCTACGAAATTTTGCTGTGAACCTAAAACTGCTCTTTAAAGTAGTCTACTGGGGGGCACCTGGGTGGCTCAGTCGTTAAGCGTCTGCCTTCGGCTCAGGTCATGATCCCGGGGTCCTGGGATTGAGCCCCATATCGGGCTCCTGGCTCAGCAGGGAGCCTGCTTCTCCGTCTCCCTCTGTCCCTCCCCCTGCTCGTGCTCTCTCTCTCTCAAATAAATAAATAAAATCTTAAAAAAAAAAAAACTAGGCTACTAATTTAAATATGTATATATATGACTACTCATCCCTATTTGTTTCCACCTCTGCGGTCAGATGTTCTGAACTTGGATCCCAGCGCGCTTCCAGCTGACACATCCCTGCCCTCAGCCGCCCGCCACACCTCCTCTTCCCCCGATGGTGAGCTTACAGAACCCATCGGGACCCCTTCCCAGGCTGAGGGTCTGGGAGACAACCCGCCTGGGGCCACAAGCCCACTGCATCCTGTGGCCAGCCCACTCTTCTTCGTGGCCACAGCACAGGCCAGGAGCTGGGAGTCAGGTCGGCCGGGAGTTGCCAAGTGGAACAGAGCCGAGAGGCCACAGGCCCATGTTCCGTGGCCACGCTGGGCTGAGATGGACCCAGGACTCACGCTGGGCTGGAATCTGAACTCTCCTGCCCAGTGGGTCACCCAGCACTGGGATCCACCAGCCCTCCCGTGGCTGGGCACCCCGAGCAGAGCCGTTCTGGCCTTAGTTATAGAAGGGGGAGCCCGGGGGATTGCAGGCTCCCGGAGCGCGGCGGGGGGGCCTCTGTGTCCACCTGTGGGTCCCCAGGGCTGGACACTGCGCCTGGCGCCCAACAGCGCTCATTCTCATGCCCCTGTGCTCACGAAACAGCATCAAGTCCCTGCTGAAAACCTTGCCTCGATCTCAGCCCAGAGCAGAGCGCCCTCAGCAGGCCGAATGGAAAACAGCGGCGAGAACGGGGGGGGGGGGGGGGGTTGTCCCCTTCCTTAGCGAATGTGGACGTGGCCTCCGGAGCCAGCCGAGGGCTTGATGGCGCTCAAGTGTGGCCCAGTGGGAGGGGGAGACGCTGCCTGGAAGGAAGCCCAATAGACGCAGACAATTTACTGTTCCCAAGAGGGCACCTGGGGGGCCCACCTCTTCAGAGGGGTCCGCCGAGAGCACGTGGGGTCACATATGGAAACCATATCAGCCGAGGACGACCCGGCATCTGGAGACGTGGCCCAGCCAGGGGCTGAGCAGTTAACCAAGCCAGGAAGCCTTGTTAACCGAGCCCGCCCATGCAAACGGCACACACAGACCCGGGGATCTGTGGACTGAGCAAAATCCCTCACATTCCAGCGACTTTTCCTCAGGTGCCCTTAGAAGGGGCAGTGGGAAAAGCCATGCACTTTTCGGTCTTAATAAATGTCACCAGCGGAGACTCGTTCAGGCCAGTATCGTTGAGGATGTGACAGGGCCCGGATCACAGAGGTGCACACTTGGGGGCAGGCCAGCTCGGACGAGGGAGGTCACAGCGTGCCCCCCCGAGAGGCCACCTCGGTCCCTTTGCCACAGTGTCCACTCAGAAGAAATCAGGAAACGACTGAAACGTCCAAAATAACACAATATTGAGTTTCTGGATCAACAGGCTTCCCCCCAGACCCAACTTCTCCCTGAGAACAAACCCTCCTAAACTTGGGCATATTAATATCTGCAGGGCTGAATGTTCCAGATCTGCTGATAAAGATCAGCGTCTTCCAGGAAAGGACCACTTTTTAAATCTTTGGTAATAACTAGCAAGAATTGCATAAAACGGCGAGAGAAATAAAATCCTTTAAAAATATATTTAAAAACAGTCAGCAGACATTTTAAAAGGTCTGATGCATACGGATTTCTTTGGTATGTTTTTAATCGCCTACAGGTCCTGGGAGAAGGAAGAACAAAGAGTGTCATTGATACCATACCTACTTAAGAAAGAGCAGGTTGGGGGCGCCTGGGTGGCTCAGTTGGTTAAGCGACTGCCTTCGGCTCAGGTCATGATCCTGGAGTCCCGGGATCGAGTCCCATATCGGGCTCCTCGCTCAGCAGGGGGTCTGCTTCTCCCTCTAACCCTCCCCCCCCTCTCATGTACTCTCTCTCTCTCATTCTCGCTCTCTCAAATAAATAAATAAATCTTTAAAAAAAAAAAAAAGAAAGAAAGAAAGAAAGAGCAGGTTGTAAATGCCAGGGTCACCGGGCCTCTTTGTGGGGCAATACTGCCCCCTAGTGACCAATTTTCACGGACCTATTTCTGTAAATTAACCCCTGGGTAAAGACAACCTGCAGATTGTACCCCTTGCAGTCATACAGGACCTGACATCTTGGCCCCCTTTGACTCCCTTGTACTCCTGAAGGAAGCCCACAGACCCAGAGCCACTTACTTCTAGGCAAGGAGAAATCTGACGTCAGAACACTCCTCCAGCATTCACGCCGGAGTTCCCAGTGGATCTTACGAGTATGGGGGCTGATGCTGTTAGGAAGAAGGCCTCACTTCCACACCATTTTTTTTTTAACATGCTCCACGAATCAGTGAACTGCAAATGCCCAAGAGAGGTAAAGTGTAAATTCCTTCCAGCCCGCATAACTTACCTGCTGGATTTTTTGCTGTAACATGAGACCGCTGTTCCAAGCATTCCCAGTGACTTTTAAGACTTTCTATCAAGGCAAGTTCACTGTGGGTATTTTTACCCTGATTACGACGTGTAATTGTTGGCACAGTCCCATGCTTCCTGTAATCCCCATGTTCGCTAAATATTTATCCAATTCGACTGGGTCTTTCTGAGCATCTACTGTAAGCCAAGAATTGCTGGGAACCTGTGCCCTCAGGCTTCCTGGGAGTAGCAGCTTCATCACCTGGGGGCGCGTGAGAGAGGCGGGGTCGCAGCCCACCCCGACCCACCCCGACCCACCGAGTCTGCATCTGCATTTTGCCAAGATCCCCCATGTGGTTTGCATTAGGGTTTGAGATGCTCTGCAGTGGTTTCCAGACATGAGCGAGCATGAGCATCATCGGGAGGGGGTGTAAAAGCCCTGGGGGTCTGACTCGGTGGGCCCAGGTGAGCCTGAGAATGTGCTCATCTAACAAGTTCCTGGGGGGTTCCAGGCCTGAGGGCCACACTGGCTCTGGCCCTCGGCTGCGTGTTGGCATCTCTAGGAGGTGTAAACAACATCGACCCCCGGGCCCCACCTCCGGAAACCAGACGAAAGTGTGGCTTGGGCACTGAGCATTTGAAAAGTTCCCTGGATGCGAACAGGCAGCAAAGATTGGGAACCACTGCTCCAAGGGACCAAGGGGAGACATCAGAAGTCCTTTCTTGCCACGTCCTGCTAAGCCACGTGATTGTCTGATGAGAAAATGTTGGTAAGGGCTCTCCGGAAGCCTACATACATCCTCTTTGAGAGCTAATGCAGGACAAAAGGTGTTGCAACCACAGAGCAGTGTGAAGTCTGCCCGGCGGGGGCAGGAGGGAGACAGGGAGAGGACAATCAGGTCACCTGAGCTTCAGAGAAGCCATTGAGAAGAATGTCCTAGGGTAGCGAGTCAGCCGCTGTCCTGCTGGGATGCCCGCAAACCCTCACAGCCGCGAGCTGGGGCTGGATTTTACCCTAAGCAAAGCCAGTGCGAGAGCCATGTCCAAGTCGTGGAAACTACCCCTAAAACCGTCCCTCTGAACTTTTTTGTTTCCAAATATCAGAAAGCGGTGGTCCTCACCTTTTTAAGCTGGCAACTGTAGGACAGGCAAAGGACAGGCGGCTCTCCACTTGGGCTGAGAAAACAAATCATCACCTGGATCAATACAGCCTCTTCTGGAACCATGGCATAAAACGGGGAAGGTTTGTTTTCCCGACCAAGACCCTTGCAACAAATAAACAGACACGACCAGCACAACGTCATAGAGAAAGATTCTCAGTACTAGTGACCATCCAGTATCACCTAAAGTAGCAAAATTAGCCTGTGGTCCTGATAGAGGGACATAAGGACACTGGACCGGGGAACCGAGCAGTACCGTGCAAGGGCTTGGGGCTAGAAATCGAAAGGCCTGAATCACCTGTAAATAGAATTAAGAACTGCTGCCTGTCCCTCTAGGCTGTTGTGGAAAGCATATGGAAACTGTCTGTGAAAACACTTTGTAGGGCATCTGGGTGGCTCAGTTGGTTAAGCTCAGGTCGTGATCCCAGGGTCCTGGGATGGAGCCCCGCATCGGGCTCCCTGCTCTGTGGGGAGCCTGCCTCTCCCTCTCCCTCTCCCTCTCCCTCTGCCGCTCCCCCTGCTTGTGCTCTCTCTCTCTCTCTCTTTCTGACAAATAAATAAAAATCTTTAAAATAAAAAATAAAATTTAAAAAAATTTTTAAGAGACCAAACAAATAAATAAAAATAGTGGGAAATTACAGCTAACACTGCATATTATCTTAATCATTTTCTTCTTAAAATTCAGAAGGGAATTTTTGGAAAATCATTCAATGGCAAGATGTTTCCAGAAGGTTATTCAGGGGACTTTGCTTCATTAATTGCTTCATTCGACAGAATTTTATTGAATGGCATCTATGTGTCAACTGAAGCGGTATGTCTTTTATTCCACGTAAATTTCCCTACTACGGTAACATTCAAAATATTTATGGGGAAATAAACACAGGCAGTTCTGTACAGAACAAGATGGTCAGTTGGGCATGTCTTCTTTTCCTCCCTCCCAAGAACCCATTAAAATGAAAGCAAAGGATATTTAAAAGCATAAGCCCATAAAAGCAGAGACACAGGAATCCTACAGAAGCCCTTCCCTGCGTGAAGCTGAAACCTCTCTTGGCAGGAACAGAGCTGATCGGGACAGTTTTCCTTCCCTAGTAGAATCTCGTGAAAGGGAATTCTTAGGAATATACTTCATGCAGAAGGAATGTGACTTCAGAAAAAGGATCTGAACAATAGAGCAAGGAAGGAAGGACAAAGAAGGTGGTAAATGAGTGGGCAGACTTCAGTGAACTTCAGTTACAGAAAATGCTAATCATAGTAATGACAACTGGGTTTTTTAATCTGTACAGATTTGCACCTAAAAGCCCAGTCGATTAATCACGTAAATCAGGGAGAGAATGAATAGACCAAATGTTTTCTAAGATCCGTGTATCGTCTAGGAGAAGGACAAAGGTTTTCATTAACTTTAAACAATAACTTAATTTTGTATGTTGTAAATTTCTGAAGTAACCACTAGAAGAATAAAAACAGATAGTGTAACTTACAAACCAGAGGGGGAAAATGGGATGACATAAGGGAAAACCTCGTTAGATCCCCCCAAAAAGAAAAAATGGAACATTGACAGCACAAAATAAGATGGTAGAAGTAATCCAAATATAACAATTACATTAAGTGCAAATGGAGTAAATGCCTCACTTAAAAGGTAAAAATTTCACCTTTTAAAATCCAGTTGTAGACTGTTTACGAGAGATGCAGGAGGAAAAAGATGTGTGTATACTAAGCAAATACTAACCAAAGGAGAGCTGTTGCCACTAATTAATATCAGATAAAATATAATTTAAGTCAAAGGCATTTCAGAGACAGATAAGAGCGCTCGTGAGATGCCAACATGGGGCGATGTCCCCTTTTCCCACTTGGTGTTTGCGTGAATGTGCTCACTTGGTGGCTATTTGTGATCCATGCACTTTGCCATATACAGAGAGAGCGGGCTGCTCTGGCCACTTCTGCTTCAAGTCACATTTCTCTCCCCAACATGGCCAAACGAGGACTTCCTTTGTGTAAGGGCAGAATCGGTTCTGTATGTCAGGCCTGGATCCTAAAATCTCTCCTCTGAGCGTCCCTGAAGTGCCTTCTATTTCTGCTCATCTGACTTTGCTTAATTAAGACTCTCGATAATTGTGGCAGGTGCATATGGTCGTTAAGTACGTAGACCCTCACAAAAGCACCAGAAGTCAAAAGTAGACTTTTCTTTAAAAGCTAAGACTTAGGGGCGCCTGGGTGGCTCAGTCGTAAAGCGTTTGCCTTCGGCTCAGGTCATGATCCCAGGGTCCTGGGATCGAGCCCCACATCGGGCTCCCTGCTCTGCGGGAAGCCTGCTTCTCCCTCTCCCACTCCCCCTGCTTGTGTTCCCTCTCTCGCTGTGTCTCTCTCTGTCAAATAAATAAAATCTTTAAAAAAATAACAATAAAGGGGCGCCTGGGTGGCTCAGTCGTTAAGCGTCTGCCTTCGGCTCAGGTCATGATCCCAGGGTCCTGGGATCGAGCCCCGCATCGGGCTCCCTGCTCAGCAGGAAGCCTACTTCTCCCTCTCCCACTCCCCTTGCTTGTGTTCCCTCTCTCGCTGTCTCTCTCTCTCTGTTAAATAAATAAATAAAATCTTTTTAAAAAAATAATTAATTAAAGCTAAGATTTAAAATCCCTACTTATTTTTTTAAAAAAGGGGAGAGAGGGAGCTTTGTAAAGAAATGTACCTACAATATTCAAACACACTGAATTTGTAAAGTAATTAAAACATAAAATAACTTGACAAATAATTTGTGGATTGGCTTGCTTTGTGACTTGGTTCTGTTCTCAGTTCATGAGCAGAAAAACCGGGGCCTAAAACTCTCCTTGCAATTCCATGGCATCCAAGCCTCATCTGTTGGCCCCAGCCAAACGCCAACCCCCCAGAACCCCTGAGAGGTGCTCGGGTAATCCCGGGTCCAGGAGCACCGTCCTTCCTCTAGAGGAGTTGCAATACCAACATGTTTAGTTAAAACCAACATCAACGTGTCTACTTGTGTTGTTGGTGACTTTGCCTCTAGGTACCTGCCTGGAGAAAACATGAGCGCGCTCAGACTCCACAGTGAGGACCTCGGGGAGACCAGCATGGACACCTCAGAGTCTACTGGTTTCAACCTCTTGGAGGGAGACTCGAGGGTCGGGGTTGGGTTCCCCGACAGAGGGAAGTAAGCCCAGAGAGTGAGTGCGTTCATCCCCTTCCTGCTCTGCATCCTGCCAGGGCCCAGGTAGCCAAGAAGACAAAAAGATACAGTAAAAAAGGTTTCTGCTTGGGACTAACTAAACCCAAGTTCAAATCCGGACTCTGTCAATTATAGCTGATTATGGATCAGCTGCCTCTCTGCTCTGCAGCTTTCTCAATCATAAAAATGAGGACATACTTACCTTAGAGAATTGTTCTGAGTATAAAATATGTCGGAAACACCGAGAGATCAGCTCACAGCAGGAAGTCAGCTAAAGCAAACCCTTCCCTGCGGCTGACGGCAACATAAGCAGACGAACAGCCAGCATTCCTGAGAGACCCAGCACCCCGTTGGGGAGCTTTCGAGGCCCAAGACCACTCGGCCCCAACCCATTCCAAGCCCCTAGAGTGATTTCTGCCAACCCTGCCTGCTCTCTATCCTGAAGCTAACAGAACTTTCTGTAATCCTGGAAACGCTCCGTATTTCCACTGTCCAACAGCCACGTGATGCTCCTGAGCACTTGAAATGTGGCTCGAGCAACGGAGGAACCGAATCTCTAACTTCATTCTGGGTAATTTAAATGAAAATAGGCTCATGTGACCAGCGGCTACCACTGCGGACAGCTGGGTCTTTGAGACCTCTGCTCAGATCTGGGGGTTCATCGGAAGGGTCAGATCATTCCGAGCAAGGGCATCCCCACACTCATTACATCAAGCAGCTCACACGGGGCGGCATCCCCACGAAATGCTGGGTTCTGTGGCTGGGGTTAGAGTTAGGACAAATCACTCACTTTTAGACTTTTACAAAGCACGCAAGCCTGATCGGACGTAAACCCAATTTGCAGGAGAGCCTGTTTCTGATACGTTGGTTAAGTATGCCGAAACCGGTTTTTGTTTCTCTCTTCCTGGTTTCATATCTCACATGCCCAGTGCTCACACGCACTCACACGCACTCACATGCACACGCATGCACATGCACACAACCTCACACACTTAGAACTTTGATGTTCCAGCCACAGCCATCTGCTCTTCAGCTGGTGGCCGAGGTTGGTAAGGGTGCAGGAGCTTGGCGTTGCTGAAAAGAGCTGCGCTCGTTCTAACAGGCTTCAGGGAGAGCCTGTTAGCCTGTCTCCTCCTTCAAGCCCATAGCCTGTTCGGCCTTCTGGGACTGGCCTGGGGCAGGATCTGCTTCTCAGGAACCAGAGTAATTAGAAGATTTCATTTGCTTTCAAAGAAAGTCGGTATGGGCCACAGAGCAACAGGCTCCATTCGGACTTACCAATGCATTCCGCAAACCTAGCTGAGCGAGCAGAGGCTCTGTTGTAGGCCGGGGTGTCTCCTCCCTTCCTTCCTGAACCTTCTGCAGGGCCGGCGGGCTGGCAAGAAACAAGGAAACAGATAGTGCCAGGGAGTGACGGAGTTAGCGAGGAGAAGAAAGTGTGGGAGGGAATGAGTGGGGGCGGGGGGGCTCCCTCTGCTCAGACTACGGTCACAAAACGCCACAGGCTGGCCGCTTGAACAACAGAAGTTCGCGTTCTCCCAGTTCTGCAGGCAAGACGTCCAAGATCAAAGAGTCAGCAGGGCTGGTTTCTTCTAAGGCTTCTCTCCATGGTGTGCAGACACGGTCTTCTCCCCATGTCCCTCTCTGCACGTCTGTGTCCTGACCTCATAAGGACACTGGTCAGAGTGGATCAGGGCCACCCTCGTGACCTCATTTTCACTTTCTCACCTCTCTATAGACCTTATCTCCAAATACAGTCACATCCTAAAGCACTGGGGGTCAAGCCTTCAACATATGAATTTTGGAGGGACACGGTTCAGCGCCTAGGAGGGCTAGAGGCAATACCTTAGCTAGTGTGGGAGGGAAGGGGGTCAGTCCAGGGATCCCTGTGGATTGGAGACAGACGAGGCAGGTCGACTTCTGAACTCAACCTCTTGGAGGTGACTTCATAATGGGGCCGTAGAAGCGGGACAGGAAGGGCTTGCTTGTGGCCGCAGGATCCGCCTAGTCCCTGATGTCAATTTCTTCATCGTCCACGCACCGGAGGGAGAGGGCAAAGTCCTCCCCGGTGCTGTGGATGCAAGAGGCCTCCTGCCGCGGAAAAGGCTGGAAGGATTCCTCCTCAAGGAGGGCAAGTCTCACAAACGGCACCCCAACATCCCTGTGCTGGGCTGGGGTCCGTAGGATGATCCTGCCTCTTTGTAGCTTCAAGTCTAAAACAGGTACAGCCTCAAGCAGTGCTTCCCTTTGGTTAAGTTTCCTTATAAAATACTTGCCTTTCAGGACCCATGCCTGGCAGTGAAAGAGAGGGCCTCCAGGCCACCAGAGAAAGATGCTCGATGTCGCCCTAAGGATCAGATCGGCACTAAAGGGACCAGAGACAGAGGATCACCAGGACGCCAGGCACCGCCTACAGGAGCGGACAGCACAGGGTGGACCCCAGCAGCGCTGCAGGGCCCCCTCGGGCACCAAGAATAGCGGCCCAGATTGAATGCCCAGAAAGGATACCCCAACCAAAAGGAAGGGCAGAGTCAGACCCACTGTTTTCACCATCTGGGGAAGAAGACCCCAAGGTAAGATGGCCGGAGAAGTAGACAGGTCTGTCACAGAAACCATGAAGGTCAGGTTAGATTATTTTTTAATGGCTTTACTGAAGTATAATTTACATACTAAAAAAAAATTGACCCACCCTAAGTGTATAGTTCCATGAGTTTTGATAAGCATATACCTTACTGTCAAACGATCAACACAATCAAGTTTTAGAACACTTTCATTACCCTAAAAATTTGTCACGTGCCTTTGCCTTCAGCCTCAGGCAACCATTGGTCTACTTTCTGCCTCTGTAGTTTGGCCTTTTCTAGAATTTAATACAGATTTATTTGGACAATGTGTAGTCTTTTGTGTATGGCTTCTTTCACTCGGCATCATACTTTTTATTTATCTTCTTTAAGACTGATTTATTTATTTGAGAGAGAGAGTGAGCACAGAGGGAAGAGGGGCAGAGGGAAAAGGAGAGAGAGAATCTCAAGCAGACTCCTCACTTGGCGGGGAGCCCAACTCTGGGCTCCATCTCACAACCCTGAGATCATGACCTGAGCCGAAATCGAGAGTCAGACCCTTAAACAATGGAGCCACCCGGGTGCCCCAGCATCCTGGCTTTTTAGATTCACTCATGTTGGTGCATGTATCAACAATTTATTCTCTTTTAATTGCTGAGTATTATTCTATTTATGGATATGTTATGACCACATGTTATAGTATTATAATATAATACATTATAATAACATTTTGTTTGTTCATGCCCCAGTCAAGGGACATTTGGGTTGTTTTCACTTTTCGGCTATTACGAATAATGCTTCTACACACGAGTGGACATGTATTTTTGCTACTCTTGGATAGATACCCAGGAGTGGAATTATGGGGTCATATGGTAAGCTTAATGTTTATGGCATGTTTAACTACATAAGAAAGTACAAAACTGTTTATCCAACCGTTTTCCATCCCCCCCCAGCAGTGTTTGAGGGTTTCAATTGCTACACATTCCTGCCAACACTTAATATTTTAATTCATTTTTTAAAATTGTAGTTAGTCTACTAGGTTTATAGTAGCTTCTCATTTGTTGCCTTAATTTGCATTTTCCTAATGACTAGTGATGTTGCTCATCCTTCCATGTGTTTATTGGCCATTCATATATCTTCTTTTGTGAACATCTCTGATTTCATTTGTCCATTTTTTATTGAGTTGTTTTTCTTATTAAGTTGTAAAAATCCTTCATATAGTTTCAGTGAGTTACCTTGGCACCTTTGTCAAAACTCAATTGATCATATGCCTGTGTCTCTAGTTTCAAACTTTCTATTCTGTTCCTTTGAGCTAAATGTTTATCCTTATGTTGATCCAATGCTTTCTTAATTACCACAGCTTTATAGTAAGTTTTGAAATCAGGTCACTGAAGTCCTCCAACTTTGTTCTTCTCTTTCACAATTGTTTTGGTTATTCGTTGCTTCTCCATATAAATTTTAGAATCAGTTTGTATCTTACATAAAAAAATGCTGGGATTTTTATTGGGATTGTGTTGAGTCTATAGATACCTTTCGGGTTAACTGTCATCTTAATAATCCTGGGTCTTTCAGACTGTGGTATCCCCCTCCATTTCATTTAGGTTTTCTTTCATCAACATATTTTATCGGCGCCTGGGTTACTCAGTCATTAAGCGTCTGCCTTCGGCTCAGGTCATGATCCCAGGGTCCTGGGATGGAGTCCCACATCCGGCTCCCTGCTCAGCGGGAAGCCTGCTTCTCCCTCTCCCTCTGCCTCCTGCTCTCCCTGTTTGTGCTGTCAGATAAATAAATATTTTTTTTAAAAAAGAACAAAACATGTTTTAAACTTCAGAGCAGGTTGTTAGTAATATTTCCTTATTATCTGCTTAATGTTTATAAGATCTGTAGTGATGACCCCTCTTTCTTTCCTAATTGGTAATTTGTGTCTTCTTTCAATCTGATGAAGGTTTATCAATTTTATTGACCTTTGCAAAGAACCAGCTTTTGGTTCCATTCATTTTCTCTTTTTTACTTTGTTGATTTCCACACTGACCTTTACTATTGCCTTCCTTTTACTTACTTTGCATTTAATTTTCTCCTCTTCTTTAGCTTCCTAAATTGAAAGCTTAGTTTACTGATTTTAGACCTGTCTTCTTGTATAACATAAGCATTCAAAGCAATAAATTTCCTTCTAATGACTTCTTCAGCAACATCGCACAAATTTGAATATGTTGTGTTCTCATTTTCACTAAACCTGATATATATTTTAATTTCCCTTGTGATTTCCTCTTTGATTCATGAGTATGTTGTTTAATTTCCCCATATTTTAGGATTTCTCAGATTTCATCTGTTATAGATTTCTAAGTTATTTCCATTCTCATCTAACAGCATGCTATGTATGGTAGAAATCTTTTTAAATATATTGACTCCTGTTTTATCATTCAGTATATGGTTTATTTCATGAACATTTCTTGTACGTTTGAAAAGAATAAGTATTCTGCTATTGTCAGATGAAGTATTCTATCAAGTGGGTTGGTAGTGCTGTTCAAGTTTTTTATATTCTTGCTCAACTATGCCTACTTTCTCAATCAATTACTGAGAGAAGAATATTGAAATCTTCAACGATATTGTTGATTTTTTTAATGTTTTTATTTCATTTATTTTGGAGCTCTCTTATTAGGTACAAATAAATTTATAATATTTAACTTATTTATGTTGTATTGACCCTTTTATTATGAAATGCTGTCTCTAGTAACATTCATTTTTAAAGTCTATTTTGTCTGATATTAATAAAAATAATCCCATTTCCTTTCTGATTACTGTTTATATGTTTGCATCATATACATTTTGTCATCCTTTCACTTTAATCTATTTGTATCTTTGAACTTAAACTGATCTCTTACAGACAATATATCTCACTTTTGTCCAGTCAAACAGTTTGTTGGAATTTTGATTGGAATTTTTAGTTCATTCCCCTTAATATAAGTCTACCATTTCACTAATTTTTCCTATAAGTCCCATTTTTCTCTCTTTTTAATCTTTTACCCTTGTACCTTTATGTTAACAAATGTTTTAGTGTTCCATCTTAATTCCTGTATTGACTTTAACTATATTTCTTTGCATTATTTTTAGTGCTTTACCTAAGTATTACAGTATACATCTTTTACTTACCACAGTCTGTTTGAAATTAACACTAACTTCTAATAAAATATTGGAACTTTGTATTTGTCTAGCTCCATTCCCTTTTGTGCTACTTTTGGTGCTACTGTTGTCATATATATTAATTTCTATATGTTAAAGCCAAACAATACAGTATTATAATTTTTGCTTTATATGGCCATGTCTTTTTTTAATTAAAAATTATATATGTATATATAAATTTCACATATATATTTATACGTTTTTCAAATATATTTATATACATATACATAGATACAGATACTATATGCATATAAATATATACATACATTTATATATAATATATATATTATACATATATATTTCTTACATCTTCACATGTTTCCATTTAGGGTTTTCTTCAATCCTTCTTATGTATCTGAGTTACTATCCAAACTACCATCTGAAGTCATTTCTCCCTAGCAATTCTTTTTAGCACAGGTCTGCTAGTGACAAATTCTGTTTTATTTTCCCTTTAAAAAAAAAAAATCTAAAAATGGCTTTATTTTTGTCTTCAGTTTTGAAGGACACCTACTGGTTATAATTTCCACCGCCCCCCCCTTCAGCACCTTGATTATGTCATTAAATAGAATAGGAAGCCATTAAAAAGAATAGGAAACCACTGTTCTTTTACAGAAAATGCAGTAAATTCACAAAGTCTCTTGGGCTTTCAATGTCTTTTGGCTTCTCGTGTTTCTGGGAAAAGTCAGCAATAAACCATATTGTTTATTGTTTCCTGTATATAACATCTTTCTTTTGTTCCTTTAAAAATATTTTCTTTACCTCTGGCTTTTAGCAGTTTGACTATGAGGTGTTTTTCTTTGTTCTTTAGATAATTTCTATTATTCTATCAAATTTAATTATTCTTTCTTCTGATATGTGACTCATGCCATGAACTTTTTATTTCAGTGAGTGTACTTTTAAGCTCTAGAATTTTATTTGCTTTTTTCCATTTCTGTTGAGATTCCTTGTTTATTCATTGTCAGTATATTTTCCTTTAATTCTTTGGACGTATTTTTAATAGCTGCTTTGAAGTCTTTATTTGCCAGATAGAATGTCTGAGCCCTTCAGAGCCAGTTGCTTTGACTGGTTTCCCTCCACCTCCCCTCCCTGAGTTTGGGAAATATTTTCTTTTGTTTGCATGTCTGCCAATTTTCATTTAAAAGCAGACATTGGGGTCCCTGGGTGGCTCAGTTGGTTAAGCGTCTGCCTTCGGCTCAGTGGTGATCCCAGGGTCCTGGGATGGAGTCCTGCGTCGGGCTCCTTGCTCAGCAGGGAGCCTGTTTCCTCCCTGTGCCTGCCGCTCCCCCTGCTTGTGCTCTCTCACTCTGACAAATAAATAAAATCTTTAAAAATAAAAATAAAAATAGACGTTGTAGGCAATATTTTGTAGCAATTCTGGACTTTGCTTTGTTCTGAGAGTTGTTGGTTTTAATAGACAATTAACTTGCCTGACTCAACCTGCAAATCTATCTCACTTTCAATGGATAGCCATTGATATCTCTGCTTATTATTTTTATGTTTTTAAGTCTGGCTCTTAGGTTTTCCCTTCACCTGCATAGTTTTGTAGCCAGGCAATGATTTAGGCAGAGGTTATGCTAAGATACTTCAAGCCAATGTATCCACCTCCACTGCCTAAGCTGTGTGTAGATAGAGGGATATTTTCAAAAGCACAGTAAATTTACCAGTCTCCCATGCTTTCCATTTTTGCTGGGCCTCCTGTGGTTCCCGTGTGCCTACGAAGTTTAGCCATTAACCTAGAATGAACGTATGGAGAATTTATCATGCATGTTTTTCTTTGGCTCTCTCACTTCCAAAACCTCACCCTTAAATTTCTAGTTGCTCTGTCAGCTCCCTGAATCAAATCTGTTGTGTATAGCTGGTAAAGTTGCAGATGGTCACCACCCAAGCTGGGTGAGATGGGCAAGAAGGCCCAAACTCGCCATTCTACCCAGTGTAGTAGCAGTTTTCCTGGGCAAATTCTCCTCAAGTTGGTATCTCTGGGTCCTGAAAGAAAGAGGTAAGGGCTAAGAGGAGGCTGAGGAGACAGCCCACAAGGCTGCTCCAGGGCACAAGAGTAGAGTGGCCCTGATTCCATCGTTCGTTGCCAGTTCTATCAGTCAGCCTGGGCTGCCATTATAAAATACCCCAGACTGTGGGGCTTAAACAACAGAGATTTATTTCCTCGGCGTTCTGGAGGCTAGAAGGCCAAGATCAAGGTGTTGGTAGGGTGAGTTTCTGGTGAGACCTCCCTCCTTGGCTGATAGAAGGCCACATTCTCCCTGCATCCACACATGGCCTTTTCTCTGTGCCCCTGTATGGAAAAAGAGAGTTCTGTTGTCTCCTCTTCTTCTTATACGGACACCAATCTTAGTGGATTAGGGCTCCACTCTTAACCACTCGTTTAACCTTAACTGTCCTTAAAAAAGCCCAGTCTCCAAACACAAGCACATTGCCATCTTCAAGGAATGAATTTGGAGGCAGGGGGCAGACATATTCAGCCCATAATATCAGACAAGGGACAAGGATTTGGGTCTCCTCAGTGGTGGCCAGCATAGCTTCAGATCAGCCTGGGGATTTTGCAGTGGACCCCAGGCCAGCCTGGTAGGGAAAGGAGGAAGGGAGACACACACACACACACACGCATGCACACACACATGCACACACACACACAAAGCAATTCTATTAAATAACCCACTCAGCTAAGATTGAAGACAGGAAAATATCTCTCTCATTGGTAATGAAGGGATTAAAATACTAAGATAGTGGTTGTCAGCTGTGACGAAAATACTGGGGCCACATCCCAAGAACTGTGCTTTTAAGCTCCAAATCATCCATAAGTCAGGAGGGAAAATGGTAATAGAAAATCAAAAATCATATCTAAAAAAATTAAGTCAATTTTTAATGCAGGGAAGAAGTTATAAATATCATTAGACTTACCCTCCTACAAGGTGTTGCTGGCATGGTAGCCCAAGGACTGCTCTCCACACCATGGAAACAGGCATCCTCGGCAGCCTCCCACCTCCCTCTGCATCTCCTTCCCATTCCTCCCCCAGTGCAGAGCACAGAATTATCTCTCCCTGACTACCCAGATTTCTCTATAATTCCTTCCTCAGACCTGTCCCACAGAGCAATTGCTCTGTTTTTGCTGTAGACTGAATATTGTTCTTCCCATCCACGCCCCCTCCCAAGTTCATACCTTAAAACCCTACCCGCCAATGTGATGGTGTTTGGAGATGGGGTCTTTGAGAGGCTATAAGGTCACGAAGGTGGAGCCCTCATGATGAGACTGGTGTCCTATATAAGAAGAGACATGAGGGAGCTTGCTTCCCTTCTCTCTCTACCACATGAGGATACAGGGAGAAAATGGCCATCCACGAGCCAGGAAGAGTCCTCACCAGAAACTGAATCAGCTGGCATCTTGATCGTGGACTTCCCAGGCCCCAGAACCGTAAGAATAAATTTCTGTTGTTTTTGCTATAGCAGCCGGAGCCAACAAAGTACTCAACACCTCTCCTCCTCCTGCCCCACACAATCTGCCCCAGTCCTCAAGGGGCAGAACAGTCACCTTGAGAGATGTCTAGCCAAGACGATCCTGTTTGGCTGGAGACCTCTAAGCCAAATGCAGTTGATTCTCAGGATGGGTCGTAGTGATACCATCTCCACGAACATGGATTCAGCAAGTACTGAGCCACTGTTCCTAGGGAAGATACGAACATACAGAGATTAGAGTCTTGAATTCCAGAAACAACTCATCCAGGTAGATACTATTTTCTTTACTTTAGGGGAGACAAACAAGATTCAGAAGTGCTAAGTGACTTGTCTGAGGCCATACCACTAACACATGCCAGAGTTGGGCTTCAACACTGTCCAACAGCCCAAGAGCCGGAGCCTGCCGGTCTCCCGTCTCCATCCTCCCATCGGCTCTGCAGGAAGCAGAGACAAGAAGGCAGGGTGTCACTTTGTTCAACCTCAGCTGGAAACGCATGTCTACTGACTCATTTTGCTACTCTGCACGTGTCCACACAAATGACCGAGAAAGTATTGGGAGTATTGATTTGAGGCTGACAAATAAATTTTAGTGGACAGAATTTTGTGAATGTGGAATCCACAAATAACGAGGACAGGCTGTACCTTTCTGCCACTGTAACATGAACAGCCTCATAAGGGGCTGTACACGGAGCTGTTGTCAGGTTCCCCCCTCTGGGACTGTGGGGGTTGGATCCAGGCACCGTCCAGCCATCAGGTGGGCTCGCCGACCACAAGCTCCGCAACAACAGACACGGTGTCTACCCTGCCCATCACTCCACCCCGACTACTTGGAAATAAGTACATGCCGAACAGAGAGAGATGAATAATCAGGCTAAGAATTCATTTTTTAACACGGGTCTTTGTGAAGATTAAACAAAAGATTTGGTGGGCATTCCTGGAGGCACACTCTGAAATGAGATCCAAACCCAACATATTGAAAAGGAAAAGAGTGCGGATCTTTTTTAGAATTCACTGGTAGGGGCGCCTGGGTGGCTCAGATGGTTGAGCGTCTGCCTTCAGCTCAGGTCATGATCCTAGGGTCCTGGGATCGAGTCCCACATCGGGCTCCCTGCTAGGCGGGGAGCCTGCTTCTCCCTCTGCCTCCGCCTCTCTCTCTCTCTCTCTCTCATGAATAAATAAAACATTTTTTTAAAAAATTAAAAATAAAAAATAAAAATAAATAAAATTCACTGGTCTGGGGGTTATTTTTCCCCTGAGTTATAAAAGTAATTCATGTTCAGCGTTGAAAAAAAATTTTTTTTAAGATTTTATTTATTCATTTGACAGAGAGAGAGAGAGCACAGCAGGGGGAATGGGAGAGGGAGAAGCAGGGTCCCCGCCAAGCAGGGAGCCTGACGCAGAGCTCAATCCCAGGACCCTGGGACCATGCCCTGAGCCAAAGGCAGACACCCAACCGAGCCACCCAGGCACCCCCCCAAAAAAATTTTTTTTAAGTAAAAACCAGAAAACCACCAAAACCCCACCACCTAAAAACTATCATGACTAAAACTTGAGCAAATATTCTTCCATTGTCTTTGTGTCTGGTTTTTTGCAGCGTTGACTCTGGTTTGTGTTCCTCATAGTCCCCGCGCCCCGTGCCCCCCTCCAGTATCCTCTGCTTCACACCACACAGAATGGATGACCGTGCAGAGCTCAGAGAACAGGAGTCAAACTCTGCCCATTTTGAGTCCCAGAATGTGAGGTCTTGGCCTAAATGGAAAGATGGAGATACAAGATCCATCTGAGCTGGTTCTTCCTGTCCCCAGAGATGAGACTGCAGGGAGGTGGATGAGGAGGATGGGGACAAGGAGTGTAGATGTTGTTGGGGGTCCCTGCGTGTGTCCCGACTTCCCAAGCCAGGGCCGGGCAGAGGCCAGCATGACAGATCGCCTGCATCACAGGGCAATGGGAACCTTCCCTAGGAAGGGCCCAGCAAAATGCCCAACCCCAGAATTTTACCAGACACAAACTACAAAAGAAACAGTGGACCCCTCCAACATCAGGGCAGAAGAGATGCCCCTCTGCAGTGTTGGAAAGCTGCCTTTAAACAGCCCTCATCGTCCCTGGAGCATTCTACTGTACCCCCTGGGGCTGAGGTGGCCCTAAGAGAACAGAGAACAGGGGTCAAGAAGAAGCCTGTGTCCACAGACACCAGCGGGAGAAGCTGGGACAGGTCCTCTTGGTGCAACGCCTTCCCTGAGACCCGGGTCGGTGCCCAACGTGGAGACACATCCCAGGGAAAGAGCTCTCTCTGAACTGAGGAAGATCTAGTTCCTGTCGCTGGTGGAATGTAGGCCCAAAAGAGAAATGGGAGACCTACTACAGAAAAGTAAAGACTTGGGACACCTGGGTGGCTCAGTTGGTTAAGCGTCTGCCTTCAGCTCTGGTCATGATCCCAGGGTCCTGGGATCCCTGCTCAGGGGGGAGCCTGCTTCTTCCTCTCCCACTCCCCCTGCTTTGTGCTCTCTTACTCTCTCTGACAAATAAATAAAATCTTTTAGATAGGCAGATAGATGATAGATAGATAGATAGATAGATAGATAGATAGATAGATAGATAGATA